>NC_056736.1:390963521-391159390 GCF_019279795.1 Protopterus annectens
CTGCAAGAGGCCTCTAATGAAGCAAATCCACATTGCAAAGTATGTTTTCCAACCTGTTCAGCAGAATGCATTAAATCCTGTAATTCTTTATTTTCAGCAGTCAGGAATCATCATTTTCTGTTTAAGCAATCCAATAACATGTTACAGATACTTTAACATATGAAACTGGCAGTTTAAAGCCCTAGTGGCCAAGGTTGCATAAGTGTAAACTTTCTTACCCCATCTATCCAGTGCCCTGGAGTCTCTAACAGAGAGGGTAGGATTTTTAGCAGTAGAAGCCTTAATGCCCTTGGGTCCCTATGAAATGTCTCTGAATCCTCAATTGGATTTTTAAAAAGGAACTTGTGAGAATCAGGAACCCAGTAATACCTATCTGTCAGGTTTTCTGGGAGCAGGAGGCAAAGCATCAGGGGAAAAACTAGATTCTGAAAAGGCATCAACAATGTCTAGTACAGGAGGTATAGCTAAAGACATATGCTGAGGCAGTAGTAAGAAATCCCTAAGCCTCTTTTGAATCAGAAAACTCCTGGCTTTCCCAGTGGAAATGCTCCCTTAGAGTATGTAAGGTCTCACCAAAAGAAAAATCCTCTGGAGGGGAAGCAGAGGGAATAGAGTCCTCTGCATCAGAATCCTCATAAGCAGATGTCCCTGATTAGGGTTATAAGATCTTCAGCCATTATCATTTGTTTTTTAGGCATAGAGGCCTAAGTATGCAGCCTGGGCATCGGTTTCGTAGGCATGGTTCAAGATTTTGGCCTAAATGAAGGAGGCGTCGGTTTAATATGCAAGTCCATAGGCCTGAATGCACCCTCAAAAGCCAGTGCCTGCACAGTGGCTCCGGACCCATCCAAGGTAGAGACATCCGCAGGTTCCACAGTTGAAGAATCTGGCGGCATACTGCACGCCAAATGGGTCTCAATACAGGCCTGCGAGTCAGAAGTGGCGGGTATCAGGGGCTGGGAAAGCGCCTCACTGAGTACTGGCGACTGGCTTAGGAGAAGCATTGTTGGCAGCTTTGGACCTCCGCAGCCTGTCTCTGTCTTTATCTTTGTGTTTTTTTGGAATCCTGGTAGTCGGATGGTTAACGGACATTTCTGGATAAGTAAACAGAGAATAGAAATATTTAGAGGAGAAAATATACAGAAGACGGATAGTGCGCTGATTAAATAAAGCACAAAACCGACAGCAAGGTACGTCGTGCTCAGGGCCTAGGCAAGGAATACAGTACGAATGAAAATCTTTGTGAGCTATTTGCTTTCCACAAGTAATGCAATTACTGACATCAGTAAGGAGCAAGAAAAAGTTTCCCCAATAGGGTACTTAGAGCTTTATAGTTGAAGACTTTGGTTCTGAAACTCTACAATGAAAATTTCAGGAGTCGGCCGACCAGCACTTGCGAACTGATTCTGCTTCGTGCACCGCAAGGCAAGAAAGACTGATGTAATGGTGTCAGCTGCATGTTTTATACCCCCTGACGATCTGATGCCGTGAAAGAAGGGACAGCAACCGATGCAGGACCCAAGACTTTGTTAATCAGGCCGACTGAGGGCTACTGCAAGAAATAACCCAAATGTAATGACTGCAACAGTGAAACACGAAGAACATCCGTAACTTGCATAGGCTCCACTCCTTTCTAGAAAACAGGCACTGCAGAAACTGAAATTTCACCCAATCCTTGGTGACAGAATTGCCCTCTCACTTGATTTTCAAGTTCAGATTTTACAGACAGTTCAAGCAGCAGGGATCTGTTAAACGGCATTCTTAAATTAGGCCTAAAGACTTCTTGGCAACTTGGTCAGGAGAGGCAAACATGGTGTCGGATAAGGAGGTCTATGCCTGCCTCCTTAATCATTCACTACTTTATGAGGCAACTGGATAGTACAGTTGGTTAAGTCCTACTTAATGTAACAGTAGATGTTTGTAGAACACTGCCTTACTGGCAGTCTACTAAAGCTCAGAACTCTTCCTCCTGTCTGGGTGTGATGGACCAATCATCTGAGAATACAGGGACTGCCTTTCAGACCCACAAGTAGAACCCTTTCAGTTTTATATGGTCCAGAAACAGAAAATGAAAACATACCTGGAGAATTGTTACTGTTCCAAACTAAAAATCAAAAAACTACAACTAAAAACTGAAAAAGGCCGCCAAGCATAACAGCAACTCCAAACTATGTACATCCAAAAAACGGGATGGTGGGTGGTCACTGCCTCTAAGGTAGTATGTTCAACGAAAAGGACTTGCACAATTGTACTATGTTCAACAAACACACCGTCTTACTGGCATATAGGTAAATTCCCAAAGCTTACCCACTCTGGAATGATAAGGGTCCAGGAAGCCCTGGAGAACAGTCCTATCGAAGCCAGCTCTGGATTTAGAAAAGGCATCAGACTTGTAGTACTACGCAGAGGTACAAAGGACCAAGCTGCTGCCGCTAAACTACCTTGAGCCCACTCCCTTCCAATACACCATCGAAGAGGAAAAGACCCATGTAGAATGTGCCTTCATCTTGCCTGGAGTCATTCTGCCGTACTGGGCATTACAAACACAACACTAAAGGACAACCAATGTACAATAGTTTGCTTATGGAGTGACCCTTCTTTGCCCCTCTGTGGGAAATAAAAAGCCTCTAAGACTTCCAAAGGGGTTTCATTCTCTTAAGGTAGCATTTGAGTTGTTGATACACATCCAAGGTATAGTAGCCTCTCTTCCTTCTTAGGTTCTGTGAACAGAGAGAAGTTAACAGACTAAGGGTAAATTCTGATACCACTTCTGGCCTGAAAGAGAGGTTAGTGTGCACCACCACTTAATCATGTGGAAAATCAGGTAAGGTTATCCCATCATAAGAGCTTGCAGCTCAGAGACGCACCTTATAGATGTCAGAGCAATTAGCAAGTGAAGAACTTCAGATCAGCCTGACAGGAAGGTTCAAAAGGTGGGAAGGTGAATTTGTCCAAAACATAGCTGAGATCCCACGAAGGAGGAATTTGCTTGCAAGGGGGTCTCATACTTAATACTCCATGAGCTGTTTAACCAAAAGAAAAGAAACATGAGGATCAATCATTAGATGAGCACAGACAGACAAATGTATCTTAATGGTTGCATACAATAAGCCACCCTTGAAGCAGCTCACAAAAATATTTCAAGACCAGAGGGATGTTAACCTTAAAGGGACCCTCTGTTCCCATTTAGGCACCACTTAGAAAACCTCATCCATTTGTAAACATAAGATTTTCTAGTAGCATGCTTTCGAGCCTCCTTTAACACCTGCTGCACATCTTCATGAAACAAGTACCTATATGGAGTCAAGACTGAGTAGTTCACCAAACTGCGGTGCACTAGTCGCACCTGAGACTGCATGAGCAAATCCAGAGTATGAGGAAGTCTACTGTAATTGCCCTTGGCCAATACCATTAGACTGAAGAACCAAGACTGCCTGGGCCAATAGGGGGTTACCACAATAATTACTGGCATTTCTTTATGAACCTTCAGAAGTACCTTGGAATCAGCGGAAAGGGTGGAAACGCATACAGGAACATTCTTGTCCAAGTGAACGATAATGAGAAGTTATGTACCTACCATAACGTTCCATGTTAGTTGTCTTCTTCTTACCTCCTTTCTTGCTGGATGGGTTCAGAGCCGATCCTCAGCTCCGACTCGGCTTATGCCAAAGCTCGAGAGCTATTTTTACCGGCTCGAGGTAACCCTGTATCCTACAATGCTAGGCGCCAACTACCCAGATCTCGTTTGATAGCTAACACTATAGCAGTTTTGCCCCCAAAACAAAGGGGAGAATGGCATACTCATGTAGATAGCCATCCCAAGAAAAGGATAACTACTGGAGACCATAGTGGGAGAAAGGCAAGGCTCCTTAGGATCCTAACGGGCTGTCCAGGCTAGGGGGGTTGGAGGGCGGGAGGCAAGAAAGAAGGCGAGAAGACAACTAACATGGAACGTTATGGTAGGTACATAACTTCTCAATGTTAAGTTGTCAATCTCGCCTTCATTCTTGCTGGATGGGACTGCGTCCCTAGCACCTTAACCCTGGGTGGCTCGTTGGAACAGACTCTTGAGGACTATGGAACCAAAGTTAACTCGGCTTCTGGAGGCCATGTCAATTTGTAATGAGAAAAAGGTATGGAGAGAGGCCCATGTAGCTGCCGCACAAACTGAATCGAAGGGCAACCTGTCCTGAAAGGCTATAGACGTAGCTAAGGCTCTAGTTGAATGGGATCTAGGTCTTGAAGGAAGCTTTTGACGCCTCAGTTCATAGATGAAAGTGATGAGTGGCCAACCATCTAGAAAGTGTTACTTTGGAAACTGGAAGGCCTTTCTTCCCTTCAGCATAAGGTAAGAAAAGCTGGTCAGATTTCCTAATTTTCTTGGTTCTATCCAAGTAGTAACGGAGTTGGCGAACATCCAAGAAATGCAACTTTTGTTCTGCTCTGTCAGAGTAATTAGGGAAGAAAACTGGGAGATAGATAGTCTGGTTTAGATTTGCCTCAGAAGATATCTTGGGTAAAAAGGAGGGGTTTGTTCTGAGGGACACTATCTTTATGGAAAACAAGATAAGGAGGACGAACGCAAAGGGTGTGAAGTCCTGAGACTCTCCTTGCAGAGGTTATGGCTACTAGAAACAAAGTTTTCCATAACAGTAACTTCAAGGAACAGGAAGCCGCAGGTTCAAAGGGAGGGAGGGAGAATCAAGGAGGTTAAAACTAGATTCAAATCCCACTGCGGTGGGGGATGTCTAATCGGGGGCCTGAGTAAAAAGATACCTTTGAGGAATGCTTTACAAAGTTTATTAGACATAATGGAGGAGTCTGCCAAGCCAACATGAAAATTTGAAATGGCCGCTAACTGGACTCTGATAGTGGAGGAAGAAGAACCCGAATGAAAGAGTTCGGCCAAAAAATCTAAGACCGATTGGATAGGAGCCACAAATGGGTCTATGTTCCTAGATTTTGCCCAGAAGGAAAAACGTTTCCATTTGCTGGCATAAATCCTCCTGGTAGAAGATTTGTGAGAAGCTAAAATGATGTCACGTACCGAATGGGAGATAAAGGGAAGCCTGGCTAAGGTTGGAAGTGGAGCAACCAAGCTGTGAGGTTGAGAGAGGGGAGAGATTGGTGCAGCTTGCACGACTGATAGGTCAAGAGATCTGGAACTGGGTCCAGATGCCAGGGCTGCTCCAAGAGGTAATGGTGCAGGAACGGAAACCATATTTGTCGAGGCCAGTACGGAGCAATGAGGATTATGGATCTAAAGGCGGTAGCTTTCTGAATCAACTGAGTGATTAATGGAAAGAGGGGAAAGGCATACAGGAGACCCCGGGGCCAATCGTGGACTAGAGCGTCTCTGGGAGGGTGGCCGGGAAGAGAGTGAAAAATTTGTGGCATTTGCTGTTCTGGGGTGTAGCGAAAAGATCGCAGCAAGGCTGACCCCATTTCTTGAAAATTTCTTCCACTGACTGCTTGAGAGATCACTCGTACGGCATGAGAATGGCTCTGTTCAGCCTGTCCGCTATGACGTTGGACTTCCCGGGGATATGCATTGCTGTCAGAAACCGTTGAGAGGAGATCGCCCACTGCCAAAGTCTGAGTGGTTCTCGACATAAGGGATAGGACTTGGTTCCACCCTGCTTGTTGATGTACCACACTACAGACATATTGTCCGTCTGAACTGCAATCATCCCGATGGGAAGAGAGTCCTGAAGGGCTTGCAACGCTAAAAGAACTGCTCTCATCTCTAGGACATTGATGTGCAGGTGGCACTCGAAAGGTTGCCAAGTGCCCTGGACCGTCCTGCCCTGAAAATGCCCCCCCCACCCGATCAGGGAGGCATCCGTTGTCACTGTAGCAACCGGGGGGGGGGGGGGACGAAGGGTCTGCCCTGAGACACTTGAAGGGAGACCATCCACCAAGACAGGTGTTTCGTGCATGATTGGGTTATCAAAATGTAGTGTGACATCAGGAGCTGCTGGAAGGACCACTGAGAGAAGAGCATCCATTGCAGGAGTCGCATGTGGAATCGAGCTAAGGGAAGTAATGTAATGGCAGCCGCCATGAGACCTAGAGTCTTCAGTACAAACTTGGCCTGAACTTTGTTGTTGTGAAGCAGGATATGAACATGTTCGCGAATATCTGCGATTCTTTGAGCCGTCAGTTTTGCATGGCACCTATGAAGGTAATAGACTGACAAGGAGACAAGGCAGAATTTTCGAAGTTTATGGAGATACCTAGCTCTTTGCAAATCTGAATGGTGTAATCTCTGGATTGAATAAGTTGACGTCTGGTGGTGGTGTTAAGGAGCCAGTCGTCTAGATATGGAAACACCTGGAATCCTTGACGCCTCGGATGAGCCGTAACCACTGCCATGCATTTGAACACTCGGGGGGGGGGGGCTGTAGTGAGACCAAAGGGCAGGGCCCTGAACTGGTAGTGATTGGCTCCCAGCCGGAAGCAGAGAAACCTTCTGGAGCGTCTGTGCATTTTGATGTGGTAGTATGCATCCTGAAGGTCTATAGAGCACATCCAATGGTCCTGACCCAAAAAGGGTAGAATGGACTGTAGCGTGACCATCCAGAACTTCGTTCTTTGAACAGACCTGTTCAGTCTGCTGAGATCCAAAATTGGTCTCCAATCCCCTGTCTTACTTGGTACTAAAAAGAACTTGGAGTAGATTCCGGATCTTTGTTGGCCTGCTGGGACTGGCTGGCCCTTTTTCTTAGCAGTTTTGAGATTTCTAATACTGCTTGTTCCCTTAGACCGGGTGGAACATCTGGAAGGGGCCCGTTTGGCTGTTTTGGGGTGTGGACAAAGGGAATTTTGTAACCCTCTGATATGATCAACCGTACCCATGTGTCTTCGGTAAGGGAAAGCCAGGCTTTTGGGTACAGTGATAATCTTCCCCCGACTGCCTCCGAAGGTGGACAGTCAGGCAGCTTCTCAGGGATGCTGGAAGGGTTGGCCAGAGACCGCTTCTCTGCTACCCTGATTCTGCGGACGCCCTCTGCCCCTGGGGCGGCGTCTATTGTCCCCCCCTGCCTCTAGGGGGGAACTCGCCTCGTGCGTCCGGCGCGACTCCCTGTGTTTTGCGGAACCACATTTTTCCACCCTTCTGACCTTTGGGGTATGGTCTGGATGGGGTGGAAAAATGGACTCCCACGGCAGAGAGAGTCTAGCCGTCTTGTTCGCATCTGGTCAAAGTATCCTTCACCTGAGGTCCAAACGCCGAACCATCAAAGGGAGAGTTGGTGAAGGACGCCTTGAAGGGGTCAGCAAAGTTGCAAAGCCGCATCCAGGCATGCCGTCTTAAGGCCACACCTGTGCCTGCAGCCCTACTCGCCACATCGGCCGCATACGAAATACGCAGCATAGAGGAGTTAATCGAGTTTAGGGTTGGCAGCTGGGAGTTGACTTTGTCCTGAGACCCCGCAGCTGTTGGATCCTGTAGCGTGTCACCCATTTCTCTGAGCAAGTCTCGTTGAAGACAGGTGAAATGACATGAGTAATTCAGCGACCGCATGGTAAAGGTCGCTGAAGAAAACATCTGCTTGCCGTACCTATCCATGGTCCTAGATTCCTTATTAGGAGGATGGATAGGTACCGAAGGATCAGCCAGTTCCTTCTTAGTGGTTGCCGCCACCACCATGGCATCAACAGGGACACCCTTGGTCAAAAACTGTTTATCAGCAGGGGCTGTGATAAATTTTGAAGGCCTCCGTGGGGTTGGTTCCATAGAGTCAGGGGCCGTCCAAGCCTTCCTGGCCACCACTTCCATAAGGGGGTCAAAGGGCGGAGACACCCAGGAGGTGGAAGGGCGAGAACCAAACACCTCTAGGTAGACAGACTCGTCCTCGGAAGGGTTGAGGGTAGACCAGTTCCCCCTCTGCTTGAGGATCTCAAGGATGTCAGAGAAGGAGACATCCTCAGAGGGGGATCTTGGGGACCCCTCCGACTCATCCAAGTCGGTATCAGACGTGACGGACTCAGGGGAGTCCAGATGCTTCCTCTTAAATTTCCTCTTCCGAGGGGGCTCCCCTGATGGATCAGGGGAGGCCTCAGAAGAGGAGGATGCTCCCAATGGGGGCCCCTGAGGTGTAGGATCTCTGCGGTCAGGGTCGAGAGGATGAGTAGAGACTGTAGCAGGCACTACACTGGGAGGAGCTGAGGGAGCCGACCGAGGAACAGGCACAGGGGCCAGCACACTCCTCATGACCTCGAAGGCACCCCCATCAGGCAGAGAAAAAGGTCCCCGCTCCGAGGAGATAAGGACCCCTCCCGGCACGGAGAGGGATGGCTCCAAGGCCGATGTCGGAGCCGAACTCACCTGCGCCGAGGCTCCGAGGGGGAGAACAGGGTCAGACAAGGGTCCGATGCCACTCGCCCCCTCTGAGCAGACGAGGGAGTCACGGCGTCCGGATCCCTCCAAGTATGGCACCATAGAAGAAATTGGAGCAGACGAAGGAGCCGAAATGGGTCGGCTCCGACGTGTCGACGGTCCCGGCTCCCACAAACTCTGGCTCCGAACTCAAGGGAAGAGTCTGAGGAGGAATCGATGATGGAATGGGAAAAGCCACTGTCTGTCGAGAAGGGCTATGAAGCATCTGGGCCAGTGCCTGCGACTTAAGGAGTCTACTAACCACCTTCTCGAAGTCATGGTCCAAAAGCCTGGAAGACCAAGAGGAATGGGACCGGTGACTGCGCTCCGAAAGCAACTGAGATCTCGGAGCAGAGTGGACCGACTCCAAAGAGGGGGACCTGGAGCACTTACGGGTCAAAGTCGGCTCCGACAAAACTATTGGAGCCGATTGAGATTTTGAAGCGTTGGCTCCAGCCAGAGCCGATGACAAAGCAGAAGTAGCACCACTGGTCGGAGCCTCTAAACTCGGAGCCGACGATTTAGTGGGCTTAGAAGTCTTGCCCGACGAAGACTTGGCCGGGGAACCTTCAGGCTTCAATAAGCCTCTCAAAATCAATTTGTTCCTGCGTTCCTGCAGGACTCTTAGACTGAATGCATGGCAGATGGAACAAGAGTCCTGCAGGTGCAGAGGGCCTAGGCAATACACGCAAGAAGTGTGACCGTCTGTCAGAGACGGTTTCTGACAGCACGAGTCACACTTCTTGAAGCCTGAAACCTTGGATTCTTTAGACATAACGGAACACACCCAAACACCACACACACACACTACAGTAAATAAAAACCTAGTTCAGTCACAACACCACACCAAAGACTGAAACTACAAGTAAGAGAGACTTTAATTTATCCAAAAAACTAACTTGGCCCTAAGGCCTAGATGTATAAGGGAAAGGAAGAGTCGGTGATGGTAGAAAATAGACCCAGAAGGGGACTATACAAGTCAGGTTACTCTAAGTAGGGGACAAGGGTATAAAGAACACTAACCTGAAATAAAAAGGGAAAACAATCTTACCCAAAAAGCTGTTCTTTTTGAAAAAATTACCAGAGCCGGCAAAAATGCAACCTCGCAGCTAAGCGGCAAATGAGATCTGGGTAGTTAGCGCCTAGCATTGTGGGATACAGGGTTACCTCGAGCCGGTAAAAATAGCTCTCGAGCTTTGGCATAAGCCGAGTCGGAGCAGAGGATCGGCTCTGAACCCATCCAGCAAGAATGAAGGCGAGATTGACAACTTAACATTGTATCTTTCTTCCAAGCATGGCTGCAAGGATGTCTGAAACAATTTCCCCAGCAGTATATTATGAAAGGAAGTGACCAGCCCTATTTGAAGTATTCCCCACACCTTGGATATATTCTGGAACACCACTGCCACGTTGCTATTCATGCAGGTCTGCCCAGGACCTACTTGGTCTGTAGCATGACATTTTGCTCTGACAGGAGATATGTTGCCTGAAGAGGTAGAATGCTGTAAAACCATCTCCCAGGCCATCACTGCCAACCAGTACAGAGGGTATGACCTTGTAATCCCCCCGTCTGTTGCGGTACCACATCACTGTGTTGTCGGTAGCCACCAGAAGACGACAAGAGTCCATAGGTGCTAAAGAGCTTTCAAAGCATGCATCACTGCCAACATTTCATGGATACTGACGTACTTTTGGGCATCGTTGGGCCCCCACCAAGTGGCCTACACTTGCACTCCCACTGACAACTCCCAAAGTAAAGTCTGACAAATCTACTGGACATACTGTGCTGGTACAGGAAGGAAGAGGTGGAAGTCCAGAATTGATACTCAGCTGTGCTCTCCATCACTAACTCTTGCCCAGTGAAGGGCAGCAAGAGTAACAGATCCCCCAGAATGCAGGTCCAACAATTCCAACAGCCCAAAGGGCAAAGCAGAGAACTGATACCGTGAACCAGGCAACAAATATCAGATACCTCCTGAAGCAATAAGCAATGGGGAAATGGAAATGTGCATTCTTCACGTCCAGGGTCACCATGAAGCAGTGGTCTGGCAAAAGAGGAAGCACCGTTTGTAGGGTGAGCATCTTGAACTGAGACCTTGACAAAGGTATTTAGAAAGGACAGGTCTAGCACCATTGTCCACAACAGCTGTTTTTGGGAAAGTTCTGGAGAAGAAAAGTACAGTTTTGTACCTACCATAAATGGAGATGTCCGAGAGGTATGCATCTGCAGTCCTAACATATGGGTTGTCCTGCCTCAGGCAGCCCTTCGGTCGGCCGGATTCCAAAGTCTGGGTCTGGCCTCGGCTGATGTCGCACTTCACCCGACGTCATAGCTGCTGTTTATTGGGTATAAAGGCATCAGCAGACACCATTTTCCTCAGTGTTTCTTGCCCCAGATGCCAGGTGCCCTCTAGGAAGGCTAAATTTGGATAAATGCAAATGGTTCCAAACAGTAGAGAGCAAACAATATAAGCATGTATATACATATATACAAACAAATACACCATAATAGATTCCCCCAGCTAGCTACAAGATGGGCAAATACCCTAGGAGTACCACAGAGGGGAAGGAGGGTGGGTAATCCTGACTGCAGATGCATACCTCTCGGACATCTACATTTATGGTAGGTACAAAACTGTACTATGTCCTTCAAGGATGCATCTGCAGTCCTAACATATGGGTAGAATACCATAGCCAAACTGGGGTGGAGGCACTAAGATGATTATGGTGTAGTTAAGATCCCTTGCAAAACAGCAGTTGCAAAACCTGCTCGGGATCTGGAGTATAAAGGTAGATTATAATGCTTGGCAAATGTATGCACAGAGCTCCAAGTAGCAGCTTCTAAAATGTCTTTGGTAGCCACTCCTCGTAGGAAAGCTGTAGTAGTGGCTGTAGCCCTTGTGGAGTGAGGTCTGATGTTTTCTGGATTTGTCTTTCCATGAAAAGAGTAACAAAATCTAATGCAATTTCCTATCCATTTTGAGATTGTCTGTTTTGAAATTGCTTTTCCTTCCATTCCTGTTGCATACGCTACCAGAAGCTGGTCAGTCTTTCTGTTGGTCTTGGTTCTGTCCAGATAATAGCGCAATTGCCTGTGCACATCCAATGTATGTAGTAGTCTTTCCCCTGTTCTGTGGGTTGGGGAAGAATGTTGGCAGGTGGATTGCTTGGTTCAATGATACCCTGGAGACCACTTTTGGCATAAAAGTAGGATTTGTTCTCAAGGACACTCTATCCTGATGGAAGTTAAGGAAGGGCTGTACTGCCATTAATGCCTGTAATTCAGAAACCCTTCTTGCTGAAGTGATTGCAAGCAGGAAAGCAGTTTTCCAAGATAAGAACTGTAATTCTGCTGTTGCTGCTGGTTCGAAAGGGGGAAGTGTTAACTTTTCCAGCACAAAGTTAAGGTCCCATGTAGGCAAAGGTGGCTTCCTTGGAGGCTTTACATTTTTAATTCCTCTCAGAAACTGCCTGAGTAAAGGATGAGAGAAGATTGGAGGATCCATGTTGTATTCTGCTGAAATTGCTAATGCATGAATCTTAATGGAGGAGTAAGACAGGCCATTGTGGAAAAGTTCTGCTAAGTATTCCAGGATGTTAGCTATGTTTGCTAATGATACATTTTCTCCTTTTGCTGCACTCCAAATGAGGTATCTTTTCCATTTGGCTGAATAAGTCTTCCTTGTGGAGGGTCTGTGAGCCTCCAGGATAATGTCTTTAACCCTCTGGGATAAGTCTGGGTTATTTTGCTTTATGTAATATTCCAAGCAGCTAGCTGCAGTGTTTTCAAGTTTGGATGTAGGATCTTGTAGTTGTTCTGTGTTAGCAGTAAAGGAACCAGAGGTAGAGGCCATGCGTGTGTCCGAGACATACTCCTCAGTAGCAGGTACCAATGCTGCCTCGGCCAGTCTGGAGCTATCAGGAGGATCCTTGGGTGATCTTCTTTGATCTTCAGTAGCACTTTGTGCAAAGGAAGAGGTGGGAATGCATATGCTGTCAGGTTTTCCCAACTGAAGGCTAGGGGGTCCACCCTTCCAAGCAAGTGGGTGGTATGCCCTTGTGCAGAATTTCCTCAATTGGTGGTTGTGTGGGGATGCGAACAGGTCTATTTCTGGTAGTCCCCATTTCTTTGTAATGGTTTTGAAGATGTCTGGATGCAGCATCCATTCGTGGGCATCCGTGGTAGTTCTGCTTAAGGTGTCTGCTAGTGAATTTTCTTTTCCTGGCACAAATTTGGCCTGGAGTTGAATGTTGTGGTTCAGGGCCACATTCCACAGGTCCATTGCCATCCGGCATAGAGGATATGAGTGTGTGCCTCCCTGTTTGTTGATATACCACATGACTGTGGTGTTGTCCGTCCTTATCAGCAAATGACCTTGTTGAAGAAAAGGTCTGAATGTCTGAAGTGCCTGTTTCACTGCCAGCATCTCTTTTGATTTATATGTAGGTTCAGCTGGTCTTGTGTCCATAGGCCTTGTATACACTTGTCCACCATGTGTGCCCCCCAGCCTAGGTCTGAGGCGTCCGTGGTGATAGTCTGGCTTGGGTGAGGTTTGTGGAAGGGCAGACCTCTGTTCAACTGACAGGCCTGAGCCCACCACCGGAATTCTTGTTTCAGGCATGGAATTATTGGAATCTGGGCTTCTAGACTGTGCTTGTCTTGAGACCATACATTCCTTAGGTACCATTGCAACTTCCTCATATGTAGCCTGGCATGTGGAATCAATATTATGTAGGATGCCATGTATCCCAGGGCTTGCAGGACTTTCCTTGCTGTAAGATGGTTCTGCGTTGTTAATGCCATGAAATAGAGTGGTAGTTGCTTTTGCTTTTCTGCTGTGAGAAATGCCATTTGATTTGATGTGTCCAGTTCTGCAGCCAAGAATGTTATCCTTTGGGATGGTACCAGCCTTGACTTTTTCATGTTGACTGTGTATCCCAGGGCTTGCAGTAGTTGTATAACCTTTTCCAAATCTTTTGTTAATTTGGTCTTGTTGTCCGCTTGTATCAGGCAGTCGTCCAGGTATGGATAAATTTGAATTCCCTGAAGCCTGCAATGAGCAATTACTGATGCCAGGCATTTCGTGAATACTCTGGGCACAGTAGATAAGCCAAAGGGCAATGCTGAGAATTGATAATGCTCTGATCCTGCAAGAAATCTGAGGTATCTTCTGCAAACTGGTCGATAGGGACGTGCAGGTATGCCTCCTTGAGATCTAGAGTCACCAGCCAAGACTCCTTGCCCAGCATGGGAAGAAGTTGCTGTAGGGTCAGCATTTTGAATTTTGGAACAATGAGATATGTGTTCAGAGCGGACAGGTCGAGAATAGGTCTCCATTGGCTTTCTTTCCTTGGTACCAGGAAAAGTCTGGAGTAAAATCCTTGCCCTTGTTCCATAGGGTACCTTTTCTATAGCTCTCATCCTTAGTAGGTGGTTGATTTGTGCTAGAGCATTTGTTTTTGGTTTGGTGGTAGGTTTGGCATTCCTCTCTTTTTGGTAGAGTGTGGAAGTGAAACCTGTAGCCTTTGTCTATTGTCTGTAAAATCCATTTGTCTCCTGTAATGTAATGCCAGTTTACGGAAAATAAGGCAAGCTTTCCACCTAAGGGTGCTTGCAGTTGTTCCCTGGTAGGCGGTATCAGAGTCAAGTCATTGTGTCTGTCCTGTGGGAGTGGTCGTAGCTGAATCTGTGGCAGTACTTCTCTGGTTGTTAGGCTGCCACTGACGTCCCCTGTAGGCACCTCTGGATTGACCTCTGCCTATTTCTGCCTCTCTGTGCTCTGGAGGTGTCTGGAAAGGACCAATTCTTCGAAGGCCAATTTCTACTAAACCTCGGAGGCTGGACCTGTAAGAAATCCTTGACTGTTTGGACAGATTTTGCTTTTTCTTCCACCTTCTTTAACACTTGCTGTGCAGGGGAACCAAACAAACTGTTTCTCCATGGGAGCATCTAGAAGCTTTGACTTTACATGGTCTGGTAAGGATTGCTCTTTTAACCAGGCATGCCTTCTAATCACTGTTCCAGTCATAGCTGATCTAAAGGAAGCCTCCAGTGCATCATAGCCGCATTTTAAGGAATGATTACTGACCTGCTGATTGTTATGTACCAAATCCTGAAGGGACTTACGGTCTATAGGTTCAGGAGAGGACAGTTTTTTATTTAGCTGGTCTAACAAAAATTCCTGATACTGAATCATGTGGAATTGACAGTTTAAGGCCCTAGCCGAAAGAGTAGCAGAAGTATAAACTTTTTTACCCCATCTCTCTAATGCTCTAGATTCTCTTTCAGAGGGGAGGGGTTTTTTGGCAGAGGCAGCTGCTACAGCTTTGGGGCCCTGTGAAATGGTTTCAGGATCTGCAATAGGAGCCTTGTACAAGTGAAAGTGTGTGTCCGAGACCCTGTAATATCTGTCGGGCTTGGCAGGGGCCGGGGGAAGAGAGTCAGGGGCAGTACAGGCATCATTGTAAGCATCATCAACAACTGTAAGTACTGAAGGAATGGCTAAAGGCCTATGCTGTGGTAAATGTAAAAAGATCCTTAGCCTTTTCCTTGAATCTGAAAAATCCTGGCCCTGCCATTGAAAATGCTCTCTCATAGCATGTAAGGTTTCCCCAAAAGAAAATTCCTCAGGAGGAGAGGCAGAAGGAATGGAGTCTTCTGCACCAGAATCCTCATAAGGAGAATATGGGCCTTCTGGAGGACCTGAGTTTTCTGAATCATCCGAGGAATAGTCTGTAGAAACAGGATCCGGGGGCTCTGCTCTAGGCCTCTTCTCTGGAGGGGGTTGAGAGGCCCTGTCTGGGTGAGGTTGGGATCCCCTGATCAAAGAAATGAGATCCTCAGCCAAGCTGAGCATTTGGGAACTGGAGGTAGGCCTGTGTGAGGGGGTTTTAGCAGGCAAGGCCTTAGAAGATTTAGCCGCTTTAGCCCTAGAAAAAGCCTTGATAGACATAGATGCAGGGGGCCTAGCAGCTCCACGTGCAGGAGTAGATATGTCTAAAGGAATAGTATCTGACAAATCCTGGGAGCCTGCTACAGCAGGGGTAAGTTCAGTAGCGGATTCAGCCATGCTGTGTGAGGCCTCGGCTATCGGAGGCAAGCTTTCGGCCGAAGGAAGAACCGAGGACTCTGTTTCGGCCGAAACCGAGACACTCGCGGTTGGGTTAACCGTGGTTTCGGCAGAAACCGCGGACCGAGAGTGTCAGTCCTTTTCCTTACGCTTTTTAGCTAATTGTGAAGTCGGAGTCTCCGACGGCATTTTGTAAGCAAAAGCGGGACCAAAAAACTCCTCTGCAAACTCCGACCGACGTCCAAGTGTCCGCCGGTTGAAGGAAGCACAGGCTAGACAAGCTGATACGTCGTGGTCTGGGCCTAAGCAAGGAAGGCAGTAAGAGTGGAAATCCTTATGAGGTATTTGTTTCCCACAATTTAAACAATTATTTACTTTTTCTGACATCGGCTGAGGCAAGAAAGAGTCCCCAACGGGGTACTTAGCTTTTTAGAAGTCTTTGGTAGTAGAAATCTCTGGATCTGACCGACCGGCACTTGAACAGCTTCTGCTTCGGGCACCGCGCGGTAAGAAAGACTGAGGAAAATGGCGTCGGCTGATGCCTTTATACCCAATAAACAGCAGCTATGACGTCGGGTGAAGTGCGACATCAGCCGAGGCCAGACCCAGACTTTGGAATCCGGCCGACCGAAGGGCTGCCTGAGGCAGGACAACCCATATGTTAGGACTGCAGATGCATCCTTGAAGGACATCCTTTCATTCTTTCCAAAGTAGCCCCCCCAAGTCCAGCATTTACTGGAGTATAGGAGAGAATAACTAGGTCTGATCAGGCAGGTGAGGAAGCACCCCCTTAAATTTAAAGCTGATGCTCCTGCCACTGCCATCTGTATCCTCCGATAAGGTTGAGCTTCCATTTGTCAGAAAGAACCAATGGACAAACCACGACAGCTAACTTAAGACAGGACAACCAGAGGGGGGACTTAGGAATGACAGGTGCCACACCTTGGTATAAATCATAAGTAGGAAGGGGGGGTATCCTTTCTGGAAAAGGAACCACTTTGTTGGTTTGGCAGAGTTTTCATCCTGCCACACACTTGGTACTTTGGCTTATGTCTGACTGGGACTTTTTACTGAGCTGCAGAAAATTATCCTGCGTAATGGAGGAAAACTTGGGAATAGGAAACATTTTAGACACTCCTTGCTTCAGTTTACCTCCGTCATCCCAGTGTTTAATGATATGATTAGCTGTTGTACCAAACAATCAGAATCAAGTGGAGTGTTAATTTCATATTTACCTCATCAGAAAAGCCTAGACTGCGCAACCATGCAAATTTCACCACCACAGATATTGCTGCATTTCTAGAAATATCAGGATCTTAAACATGTTTAGACACTTCAGAAACACTGTCAATATCTTTGACAGCCTTTTTGCTCAGCAGGTAACATCAAATTCATCTAAGCTGTATGTACACCTAAACAAAACTTCCACAGAAAACACTGACAGTTCAATGCCTTAAAGGCTACTTTGCTAGACAACTCCAGCTTCTTTCCTGGAGATTCTAGCCACCTGTCTAGCTTATCTGAAGGTTAAGGGACTCTGCTTGATGAAGACAGTCTTTCTTGGAAGACGTCACTGAGGATGCAGCAGTAGGATCAGTGGCCAAGAACTGGAGATTAGGCATGGTCGAGTACGCCCAGAATTTCTTGAACACTTTTTTTGGCAAAGACTCGTTCAAACAGGGGATAATTCAGCAAAGCCAAATGTTGGGCAGAAACACAAAGGGTCAGATGAACAAACAAGGCAACCTCCGCCCTTTTAACACAGGTTTTATATGGAGCACATCTTGGCTGGAATGTTGTCCTACCTATAAAACCTGCGGTAAAAGGGCGGAGGCCCCATTACTGAGATGTGATTGGTTCCTTATCATTTTAAATATCTTTGTGGAGTTTGGAGTGATGTCTGATGAAGGGACTACATCCTGAAAGCGCTTACTCACCGATTTACATTTTTATTGTTTAATTAAATTAACTGCTTTTTAGCCTGGTGGCTCAGAAGTTTATTTCTTAATCAACAGGGGAGAATTGCAAGCTTTCTTAAAAACATGCCCTAACGATGAGATTAATGGAGGGAAGGCTACCAAGTCCGGGGTCTAATCCTCCAAAACATCACATACTTTGCTGACCTCAGGAGCAGATGAAGACTGCTCCAAACTGAATACATCCCATAAATTTATCAAGAAGCAATTGGGAAAAAGAAACCATCTGTTTGGTTTTCTGTACCTGTTCGTCCTTAGAGAAAGTGGACTAATTAGTCTTAAGTTCTGAAACATCAGATTCTGAACTCCTTACAAAATCAAGATCTCTGGATGGTTGGAAAGGGGTATGAGCTCTGGGGTTTCTTATAACCCAGGTTTGCACCCCGTAATCAACTGCTTGGACAATGGTTCTAGCCACAGCCGCCACCTCCGGTGGAAACCTAGTTGAAGATTATTGCCATGCAAGAGAGTAGGGGGTCTTTTTTTGAATGCATTACACTAATGGGAGAATCCCCAGGGGGAGGAGTATCAACACTGACAACAGATTCTGCACCTGACTTCCCCGGCACCTACAAAGATGGTCGCCCCCGTACCCAAGCCAGGCACTGGTACAGTCCCACAAGGTGTGTCTGAACCAGTCATGCACAGCTGTGCTACTAACATCATATCAGGGCATTTGGAGGTAAAAAGGTGAATAGCTTGCTTAAGGCTATTGCAGACAAGCTGTAGGCTGAGGCATATTTCTTGACTTATTTCTACTCTATTTAGATGCACAAGGAGTAGACGGTGGGGGTGGGCACCATATCTAAATCAATCAAGCCAGGGCACAAGAAACTACCAATTAAATACCAAATACTGACTGCATAGCCAGCCCAGTAAAAAGGACGGACAATCTCACTATTCTAAATAGCGTTCCAAAGTATTTTTGTAGGGATAGTATTCTGAACGCTGCACTGAGAAAATGGCAAGTAATTTCAGTAACTGTTCAAAGCACAAAACATATGTCACACAATTTCCTCAATTTTAACAAATGAAGGCCAGCTACAGTACTAAATGAATAAAAATAGCCTAAACAGTATTAGATAAGCAATCACAAATTGATGAAAAATTCCTCTCAGAAATATTAACATGCAAAATGGTGCCAAAAACAAAATTAAGTACATTTCTGCAGGGGGTGCTATTCTTAAGACTGCACTGACAAAAATGACAGTTTCAATAACCGTTCTAGGTACACTCAGCTGCAATCCCCTCACTTCCTCCACTCCCCTAGTGTCTAACCCCATCTGTCCCCCCCAGCTCTTTCATATTCTATGGCACTAAAATTAAGCTTAACTCATTCGCTCCAATGGAGCTCAAGAAGTTTGCACTGTAACTTCCAAACAGTGGAGTCTAAGCCTTTTGACAGAATCAAATTATGTCTCTCATTTCAAACAAATGTTAATATCTTTGGAACCACAGGGATTATAAAAGTATAAAATGCAAACTCTTCAGCACAAACTATTTTTATAATGGTAGCATTCTTTAAGTTCTAGGTCTTAAACTGAATTGTATAAGTCACAGTAAACTATTACATTTATAATATTTTTTAAAAACTTACAACAGCTCAGCAACCACTTATGTTACACATATGGTCAGCAAAATGTTATTCATGTAAATGACAGCTTTCATACGAGGCTAAGGATTTCTGTTACTTAGATATTTAGAAAAGTATAAAAATTATATATATATATATATATATATATATATATATATATATATATATATATATATATATATATATATATATATATATCTATATTTAAAATCACAAAAAATGATATCTATTTACCTGCAGTAGATAGAGGTCAAATATTAATGCACGTTTTGGAATTAATGCAAATATGAACAAGCAATATTTGACATAGAAGCATCAGTAGGAGTTAATTGCAGATGCAGCTAGAAGCATCACTTGGATGTAATGAGTTAATCCAAGTGCAATGAATGATGAGACTATGCCTTCTTTGCAGCCTACCTCAAAGTCCTCTAGCCTCTCCCCATTGTACAACTTTCACACTGATAATTTATGCCTTTTGGTCTCACCCTGATAAGCGATCTGACACCTGTGGCTCTACCCACTCCATTCGCCTTTGTTACATTTGGGCTTACTCTGCTCCACTACCCTACCCCCATTCCCACCCACCCACAAATCAATTACACATACGCTAACCACTCAGGCCACATCCTTTGACCACTCCCCACTTCCTTCTCAGACCATCCAATCATCTTTCACTTCCTCTGTCATAACTTCTCCTCCCAACAGCTGACCTAACATTATCCTGGTTCTCTTCCTTCAGCACTGTTTTATTATTTCTGTCCCAACATCCTAAACCCTCCCATCCCAGTTACTTAGCGCTCTCATTCCCCCCTTTTTACAAAAACATGATACATCATCTCCGCACCGCAACTTTACTTTTCCTTCACTCTATCTCTACCAACTATCACACCATAATATACGTAACACCTGCCCCTACTCTAACTCTCCCACTTCTCCCTCAGATACTCTCTTTCCATATTGCTCCTAATCTATTCAAACACTATGACACCCACCTTCATAAAATAAAATGGTACCAATTGTCCTCTACAGCACATACAATAAAAATCAGAGATACCCTTTCTTACATGAGATACTCGCTACTAAAATCCTTTATTGAAATTACTACTCAGGTGATATACACCCCAACCCTGGACCTAACACTACTTCCTCTCTACCTAAACCACCCATCACTTCCATCACTGCACCCACTCATCCCTCCCCACCACTGTACTCCTCTACTTATAATCTCTCTTCCACACCTAACAGACAATTAACTTTTCTATCCCTTAACATTCAAAGTATCCTAAACAAAAATAAGTGAAATTCATTCCTGGATATCTGTACACACCTCTGACATTCTAATCTTCTCAGACACCTGGCTAAAACCACACATCTGACAATGAAATTCTACCCCCCCCAGCTACAATATCTGCTACTATATGCTATCAAACTCTTCACCTTATTACCACCTGAAGGGTCCTTTTAGCAAACTGAACAGCCATAAAAAATAGCAATTGTTTCCATCTATATTCCCTCTGGAAACAATATCCCCATCCTCAAACACTCTCCTTCCTGGAGATCACAAACTATCACCTGCAAAACTATTATAATGGGTGATGTTAACATGGATTGGAATTTTCTAAAACACTAACTCTCCCACTGCCACATAAAACCTCTTTAGCCTCTCCCAACACGTCTGAATTAACACACTAACACCAGCTTTACACTTGACTGGATATTCACCTCCAACTCTAAACCTTTATCACAACCCCACCACTCTATCCGGTACCTTAAATGACCACCTTCCTACTCAAATTCTGAGTCACTCCCTACATTCTAATAAATCCCATCAATATAGAGACTTAACAAAATCTCTCTAACTTCAACTAAGATACCTTGAACCTTTTACAGTCCTCAGTCAACTGGTCCTTCCTCTACAACCTCACTCTTGAGGATGCTGTTTAACAATTCAACACCGTATACCTAAACATCTTAAACTCCTTAGCCCCAGTCCAAAAAATCAGAGTTAAATCTAACTTTGCACTGTGGATAACCCATGAAACTCGTTTCCTCATGCACAAAAGAGAACTTCTGGAAAAACTGAAGAAAAACAAAACGCCTTCAAGTCTACAAACCTACAGAGAAGCTCTGTAACAAACTAAACAATGATAAAAGAAACCTTTACCTTGCGTCACAAACTCCACTCTAACCCCCCAAAATTAGAGTACAATAAACTTCTACACCCTAGCAGATCCTCTACTCCCTCTCCCTCCCCCAATAGCTCTGTCTTTGATGCTATCTTCTTAACTCCTCCTTTATTGGCTCCATTCAGAAACTAAACAAGATACAAATACCTACTTCTACATCCAGCCAACCCCCTTCTCTACCTCTTCTACTTATAAAGCCCCCTTTTCTCTTAAGCCTGTCCCCCATGCCTTATGCACTCCTCAGCAAACTGAACACATGGTCACCTTCTGCAGATACCTTACCACCTCTTCCTTAAACTTGCTGCTCATTCCATTGCTTACCCCTACCTCCATATTTATCAACAGATGTATCAAAAAAAAAAAAAAAAAACACTCCCTCAAATCTAGAAAAAATTCTACATTATACCCTTACATAAAGGAGGCAACTCCATTGACCCCTCCAACTACAGACCTACTGCTATTCTGTCTCTATCAAAAATACTTGACAAGTGCGTCCATAAACAGCTCATAGATTATCTTCTACAAGAAAATCTCCTAACACCTATCCAACATGGCACTTGCCCACACGACAGTAGCTCCACAGCACTTGTATCTTTCATACAAGCTATCTCCAAATCATGAGACAAACTTGTATCTTGTCTTTTCCTTTACCTCCAAAAGCCTTTGACAGTCTCCCACAACATCCGCCCATCAAACCTTTCTAGCTTTAATCTTTCCAACACTGCTACTGCCTGGTTTACCAGCTCTCTCCATCAGTCAGAAAAATTGCTCTCCGCAACCTCGCCCTTCCTACCAGTCCACACTGGGACTCTAAGGCTCTACCCTTGCACCTCTACTATTTTTTTTAACAAGCTCTACACTTCCTCTTCTCACTAATTCAGTACGCTGATGACTCTGCTATAATTTCTTACTCTGACAGTCTCTCCCACCGCCACATTCTTGCTCAAGAATCTCTCCACTCAGTTGAATCTTGGCTAACCTCAAACCAGCTCCTTCTAAATCCTAACAAAACCAAACTTCTCTTCCTCCCCAAATTCCTCCAACACCTTAAATATACCTTCTCCATCTCTTCACTGAACACAACTATCAAGGTTGAATCCCACACTAAACTTCTAGGGGTCATTGCAAACGACCAACTAAAATTTGATCTTCACATACAGCACTGCATTAAAAAGATCCATCAAAAACTTGGCCTGTTCTACAGAAATAAAAAAATTCATCACAAATGAATCTAAAACCTCCCTCGCACAAGCTTATCTACTTACCCACTCGTATGCTGCCCCTATTCTTACTAACCTACAAACTAATCTCTTGACAAAACTAGAACTCATCTATAAAAAACTGCTAGATATGCTTCAAATCATCCTTATCGCTCATCACTGCCCATCTCTTAAGTCTTCAATGGCTAGAACTCTGAAATCAATTTCTGCCTCAGCTACACCAGACTCATTCTATCCTTAACCAATCCAATTCTTGTCCAGCTCTGTTATCCATCTTTTCTCCCTACACTCCTAAATCACACACTCCGCAGCTCTTACCAACACCTCCTGGAGATTTACACCCTCCCCCCCAAAAACTGGTAAACTCCTCTACACCCACTCAGTTGCCAATGCATGGAACAAACTGCTCCTGTATGTTAGAATGATTCCCAACACTTCAATAAAGGACCTCCTATTAAATTTCCTTGACTTGTTCTTGCGTTGACCCTACCTAAACTCCCCCTCAATTACTCCTCCTTAATCTTACTTTATTTTTATTTATTTATATTACTATCAAGAGAGGCCTATGGCCCCAAAGAGACGTTACACTTTTCATACTGCAGCATGTTTTAAATCTGTAACATCTATTTAGGGGCCCCAAAGTGATATTTTCATACTGCTGCATATTTTAAATCTGTAGCATTTACTTAGAGGTTATGTGCAGAATGCCATTTACAGTGTCTTCACCTGTGGTATATTGCACTATATATTTGTTGATCCTTTATTTCAATGTAATGTAGTTTTTCATGTTTGTAGTATTTGTTATACTTCATCTTTTATTACGTATATAAACATTGGAGCTTTTCTCCTCAGGTCTCCACTGAAAAAGAGCAACTGCCCAGTTGGACTAACCCGATCAAGAAATAAATAAATGAATGCACAAACTTTTTTAATAAAAAGGCCACTAGTCAAAATGACTAGATACAGGCTAAGACTATTACACAAGAAATAGATCATACACTGATGAAAATTTCCTGTCAGAAATATTTAACACAACACCAAAAGAATGATTTAAATGAAAAAAACCTTTACAGTGCTGTAATCCTGCTGAATCACCTCAAATAATCATAACCCAGAGAAAAAAGCACTGCAATATCAGCAAGACTTCCTGTCATAATAGCATAGGCCTTACTGTGCTAGTCAAATTAAAGATAGAAGCATACACAAAATTTCTAATCAAGAAAAAAAAAGTCAAAGCAGAATTCACTATTTAAGCACAAAAAAAAGGCAAAAGGAGGGAGAAAACCCCAATAGTGTTTAACAGTTCAGCAGCTGAAAATCCAGAGACAGTAGTAGTCTTCAGAGAGAGCCTTTGTTCACTCTGGCACTAGAAAACTGAAATGCAAGTCTCTATACTCAGGTGATTAGTCTATCACACCCACAGACAGGCAGGGGAGGAACTCAGCTTTGGTAGACTGCCAGAGATGGGGTATAGCAGGGCACTACTACCCATATACCAGTAAGGCAGTATGTCAGTTGAACATGGTTTGTTGGAACACAGGAAGTTGGCGGCTGGGTCTTATTCTGAGTCTGCTAACTCCTATACAGCACTGGAATTTTGATGTGAGCTTAGCCCCCCTCAAGTAGAAAGTGGTTGTCAAAAAACAAAACAAGCAAACAAAAAAAAAAAAAAAAACTCAACTAATCGGCCAATAGCTCTTTATTCCTAGTTAACTGGATGAACAGCTTTGAATTATGGGTTGGCAGCCTTTAGTGCAGTTGAAACAGCCTGGCCAGTTCTTGGGTGGCCGAAGTATTTTACTTGTACCAAAATGCCCTAACATTACATCTAGTTTGTTCCATGCTTTATCCAGGGTAGAAACCCAAGGCAACAATCTGAGGAACCAGAAGGCCTAAGCCAAGATGTGCTCCTACTTACACAAGTGCCACTGGACCAACTTATCTTTAGCCCAGATAAGATGAAATATCTTCCTGAACATCAAATGACAAGGGGAATAATCAGGCTTCTGCTCATTATGTCCAGAGTGATAGCCTTTGCAGAGGAGTCCATGTGCTTCTTGTTTAGGAGGAAGCCTAGTGTCCAGGCATAAAAAGTAAGACTGTAGTCCACACAGACTTAAGACACAACCCTCTCCCATCCAAGATGGAGAAGAGGGTATGGCAGATGCAAGCTCCCAAGTGAGACCTGGTCCAAATAACTGTTGGAGGAGACATATGCAATGAAGTCTGCATCACTGGTACACCAAGAATGACTAGAGTTCTGAACCGAAAACAAGCTCAAAGGGTGGCTAGTGATAGTCCTGAGACTGGTGCCAGAAAGGTTTGTCTTTTGATTGTAAGAGAAGGGAACTGCACCAACCACTGAAAGGCCTGATGATGTTTCAGTACAGGGAAGTGACCTTCATGCCAAGCTCCAGAAAGTGACAACAGGGATGGAATACTCTGTCCCAAAAAAAGGATAGACTAAGCTGACCCCCCCAACACTGATGTTTGGACTCGCCCTGCAAGGGCCTAGGTTGAACTTGATGGTGACAGCACAGCTCAGACCTGGGCAAGCAAGGTTTAGGTAATCAACTCCAGAGATATCATCAATGTTTTTAATGACACTGACATGTGAACCATTGGTCAAGCTGGGACTGCAGCTCGAACTAAGTCCAGTGAGGAAGCTTTCAAAGTGTGGTCAGAGATGTTAGGTGATGATATTCGAGCCCCCAATATTATTAAGGTATTAGCACCACATTTACACTTTTTGGAAGAATGATGCTCCTGCTTTTAGCACAACAGCAAGGCACAAGAAACTAAAGAAAGCAATCCAGACCATAAAATGTTAACTAGAAGACAGCTAGCATTAATGTACAATGGTAATGTTATACCAAATGCCATTGACAAAGGAAGAGGGGAAGCCTGCCTAAATGAACCTACTGACAGGAAAGCCAGACTCAAAAAAGAAAATCCATTGAAACTGGTTAGTTATGTAAATTATAAGTTATGTACTCACCATAACTAGGCATTCTGTGTTGTCCATTTTCATTCTTCAACAACACGTGGGTTCAGATCTGATCCTTGGATGCGACTCAGCTGCATACTCTACTTTGGATACAACTCTTGAGCTCCTCCCTCTACCCACAAGGCCCTTTGTCTAGCCTGAATATCAGAGAGCTCATTGCTAAAAAGTCCCAATAATTAGGTAGAAAAGGGATATCTGGGAGAAGAGAGCTCAAACCCAGATCTAGAAGTTCAAACAATCCATCATGTTCCTCCAGAAGATTTATGGATGAGGGATGGGTGGGAGGAAGAATGAAAATGACAGAAGGGTCTTGTCCAGAAAGGAGTCACAGAAACCCTGATTTTCCAGGCCTCCTCTGCCTCTACGGTGATGTCTACCATTGGAACTGCCTCCTCTGCCTCTAGAGGAGTTGTCCCTGCACGAATCCTGGAAAGGTCCAGATTTGGGGAAACCACATTTTCTTATCGCCTTTTTGATTCCTAGAAAAGGCTCATTGAGGGGTAGAAAACTATTCCCATGGCAGATAGAGTCTTCCCTTCTTGTTTGCTGCGGGTAAGCATCTCTGATGGATCAAATAAGGATGTCATTAAAGGGAGTGCTGATGAAAGAAGTCTTGAAGGATTGTGCAAAACTGCACAGTTGCATCCAGGCATGCCTCCTTATGGCAATGCCTAAACTGGCAAGCCCATGTGGTACCTTCATCTGTACGAGAGATTAACCGATAGAAGAGCTGGAAATTGAGTGGCTAGTTGAGATGACTGGTTGAAATCCTATGCAGACATGGACTCAAAATTTGATAGTTCCCTGATCAAATCTCTCTGAAGTTTGGTGAAATGTACCAGGTAGCTGAGGGACCTCAAGGTGAAGGTTGCTGAGGCAAAGAATCACATTCCAAATTTGTCCATCCCCCTAGACTATCTGGCAGATGAACAGAACTGTTCTGCCAAATCTTTATTACTGGCCACCACCACCATAGCATCTACTGGGACTCCTTTGCTCCAGTGGGGTCTATCCTTGGGAGGAGATAAGAATCTGTTAGGTTGTTTTGAAATTAGTTTTGATGACATCAGTCTCTTTCCATGCCCAGCAGAAAACTAAATTAACGAGTTCATCCACTGGGGGGTAAACAAGACGTAGATGAGCCAAAACTGAAAGCTTCCAAAAATACAGATTCCTCTGGAGGAGGATTTTTGGCAGACCAACCACCTTTCTGCCCATGGATCTCAAATAAGTCTCCAAAGGAGATCTGATGGTGATCTGGGGACCCTTCATCAAAATCGGCATCCTCCATGAGAGATTCCAGCGAGGAATCTATGCACCTCCTCTTGTACGCCCTCTCTTCTGATGTACTGCCTCTGGGGATGCTCAGGGAAGGTATCTGAAGAAAGGGGGAGCTCCTCTACAGGAACTGCTTGAAAGCTGACTGGAATTGGCTGTCCGTGTGGAACAGACCTGATCGATTCAGAGCTTGGAACTGAAGAGGAAATAGGGGATGTGAAACTGGTTCTCTAGAAAGAGAAAAAGCCCATTCCATGACCTTGAATGCAGACAGAACTGGGGAAGCCATAGCCACACCCACTACTGGAGCAGAGACGAAGTACAGGTTGACGACGCCTACGCAATCCATGCCTCGAGGATGGAACTGGGTCCAGAACTGTCCAGCGCCAAGACTCCAAGGGGAAGGGATGGATCTGAACATCAGAGTTGATCCTGGCCCCAAAAATCTGACACTTCGACTCTGGCACCAACTCGGATCTGAAGGCAGGGGAGCTGAACTAGTCAGTGATGCTGGAGTTGAAGAAATTTTCTTCGGATCTGTCTCTGGACCTCTTGCAGCTGATGGATCTTAGTGCTCAAACTGTGCGATGGATCAGAGGACACAGAATTGTATGAGAAGTAATTGGAAGACTCAGAGATCCAATAGGTGGCAGACCCAGTATAACCCCTGGATCAGAGTTTGAAGAAATTTTCGCATCATTCTATCCACATCTGCTTTTGATAAAATTCTGGACAACATGGAAGACTGTGGTGTGGAATGTTTCTTGGGAGTCTGCAAGAAAGGAGAGTGCAAAATAAGAGAAATTGGATCCAGGATGAACTTTGGTGAATAAACTCTTTTGGGGGTGGGGTTCCAGGTTTCGGATCCGAAGGTCTGGGATCAAAGGTAGGAGCCGTAGAGCTGGCTGACATAATAGGATCCAAAAGCTTTGTGATCAGAGGGTTTCGGGATCAGAGGACTGAGCCTTTGGATCCAAAGATGTCGGATCTGAGGATTTCTGAATTTTTGTCAGTGATTCCAACAAAGTCCTAGGGGGACTTCAACAGGGAGCTTTTTCTACTTTCCGATGGAGCAGATTTTATAGATTTACCAGGGGTTTGAGCCCCAGATGATGTTCCAGCAGGAGAAAGGTGACATTATAAGATCAGCTTGCTGCATCGGTCAGCCAAATCCCTCAGATTAAAGGTAGAGCAAATGTTGCAGTCTGTTTCCAGATAAGTGACTCCAAGACAAACACATTCCTTGTGGGCATCCTACTTTGGAAGGGCTCTGAACTGCCAGAGTCATATGCTTATTTAAAGGAACTACTCTGTCCCAGCTTAAGGGCAAAGATGAGACTGAAGTCCTGAGAGATAACGTGAATCTCTGCAACTGCCTTTACGCCTATGATGTAGTGGGCACATCACATCGGGTAGGAGCTACAGAGTTAGTTATGTGAAGGCATGCAAGGCCAAGGACAGCCCATGCCAGAGCATGAGAAATCCAGATCCTTAATGCCCAGTTGGACATGGAGATAATGTCTGAATCCCTAGTCAAACATATGTTTGAAAAGCTGGTGGAAAAGGGGACAACTATGCAGAGAGCAAAACAGCAATTTCACCCTCTTGCTCTGCTACCAGTGAACCTACCCATTAAAAGCCTTCCTTCCACAGGAGGCACGATAAAGGAAAACAGACTAAGGGGAACAACGGCCAATTCAAAAGAAAACAGCAAGCTGACTAAATGGAAGGCCTGGGAACCTCTCAGGCTGAGACATATAAAGGGAGCAGCTATGACTTGAGAAGCGCTCCTCCCTTCCCCTACTTTTCAAATTCTACCCAAACACAAAATCTTCCACTCTATCACTTCTCTTCCAGCCTCAAAAAAGAAAAAAAAAAACTAATGGGTCTGTTTCTGAAGGAGTTAGAAAATATAACCCAAAAATCCTGAGATAAGGTTTCAGTCTCCAATTGATGGCAATGTTTGAGAGCATTTTTTAGCACCCAGAGAAAGTACAGTTTTGTACCTACCATAAATGTAGATGTTAGAGTGCTAATACAGCTGCAGTCATAACAGATGGGTTTTCCAGCAGTCAGGCGGGTCCTCGGTCGGCCGAATTCCAAAGTCTAGGTCCTATAAAACCAGCCGATGCCATTTTCTTCAGTTTTTCTTGCCCCAGATGTCAGGTGCCCCCAGAAGGAAGGCAATACATAAATTATGTAATAATGCAATGCAATATAATCAAAAAACAGAAGTTGCAAGCAAATACACCATAAAAGAATACCCCAATCAGGTTGTATGAGGAAGTGTTAGCCATTAGGCCTGTCCCAAGAGGGGAAGGAGGGAAACCTGGACTGCAGCTGTATTAGCACTCTAACATCTACACTTATGGTAGGTACAAAACTGTACTATGTTCATCGTGCAGTCATAACAGATGGGTAGAATACCAAAGCTAAAAAAGGGGTGGTAGGCACTAGGTGGAACTAGGAGGAGCCAGGATGCCTTGCAAGACTGCAGTGGCAAAGCCTGCTGTAGATTTGGAGTATAATGGTAGGTGATAGTGCTTGGAGAAAGTATGTACAGAACTCCAAGTGGCAGCTTCTAAAATATCTTTGGTAGGAACCCCCCTGAGGAAGGCTGCAGAGGTGGCTGTGGCCCTTGTGGAGTGAGACCTGATGCCTGCAGGTACAGTTTTACCATAAGAGTAACAAAAGCATATGCAGTGGGCTATCCATTTTGAGATCGTCTGTTTGGAAATAGGCTTCCTTGCTCTCGGTAGCATAGCACGCAAAGAGTTGCTCTGATTTTCTGAAAGGCTTTGTTCTGTCCAAATAATTTTGTTTTGAGGATTGGGGATAGCCTGATTCAAGGCTACCCTGGATGCTACCTTTGGCATAAAGGAAGGGTTGGTTCGCAAGGATACTCTGTCCTGATGGAAAATGATGAAAGGCTGCACAGCCATGAGGGCTTGTAGTTCCAAAACCCTGTGAGCTGAGGTGATATAGCCAGCAGGAAGGCTATTTTCCAGGACAAATATTGCAGTTCTTTTGAGGCAGCTGGCTCAAAGGGAGGCAAAGTTAGTTTTTCTAGAATGAAATTGAGGTCCCAAGCAGGTACTGGTTGTTTCCTTGGGGGGTTTATATTCTTAGCCCCTCTGAGGAACTGTCTTAAGAGGGGGTGAGAGAATAAAGGAGGATCAGTGTTGTATTCTGCAGAAATGGCTGAGGCATGGATTTTGATGGAGGAGAATGAAAGTCCTCTGCTTAGCAGCTCAGCTAGGTACTGTAATATTTGAGGTAAATTCAGTATTCCAGGGTTCTGGCCCTTTTTCTCATTCCAAGCACAAAACAGTTTCCATTTTGCAGAGTAGGCTTTTCTAGTAGAAGGTCTTCTGGCCTCCAAAATGACATCCTGCACCTCCTTGGAGAGTAGGGTCTGTTGTGATTTTAAGGAATCTTCCATGCGGCTAGATTGAGTGTTTTCAGCTGACTGAAGAGTTTTGAAGTTGTGCCGAGTCAGTAGAAGACGCATTAGAGGCAGGATCCATGGTGGGGAATGCGTCAGGCTCCTCAGGAGTGGGTACCAGTGTTGTCTTGGCCAGTCTGGAGCAATGAGAATCATCTTTGGTCTGTCTGCTCTGGTTTTTAATAGAACTTTGGGCAGCAGAGAAAGAGGTGGAAAGGCATAAACTGTCATTGTTTTCCAGCTGAAAGAGTGCATCCACTTTCCAGGCCTGTGGATGAAAGATCCTTGAGCAGAATTTTGCCAACTGGTGATTTCTGTGGGAGGCAAAGAGATCTATGTCTGGCCTTCCCCATGCTTGAATTATCTTTAAAAAAACTTGAGGATGCAACTTCCATTTGTGTGGGTCTGTCATTTCTGCTTAGGTTGTCTGCCAGCGTGTTTTCCTTGCCTGGCAGGAAGTGTGCTTGAAGCTCGATTTGCAATTCCAGAGCCAAGTTCCAAAGAGACATGGCTAGTCTGCATAGGGGGTATGAATGGGCTCCTCCCAGTTTATGTACCACATGACTGTGGTGTTGTCTGTCCTTATCAATAGCTGGCCTGGATGCAGCAGGTCTTTGAAAGCTGTAATAGCATTTATTACTGCTAGCATTTCCTTTTGATTGATGTGTAGGTGCTTTTCCTTTTGGGACCATTTGCCCTGAATGCACCGATCTGTCACTGTTGTGATGACTTGATTTGCTTGAGGCTTGCAGAATGGTAGACCTGTGTTTCTTTGGCATGCTTGAGCCCACCACAGAAATTCCTTTTGCAGACATGGAATCAGTGGTACTATTGTCTCTAAACTGTGGCTGTGTTGAGACCATAGGTTTTTTAGGTACCACTGAAGTTTCTTCATATGCAGCTTTGCACATGGGATTAGTAGGATGCAAGATGCCATGAATCCCAGAGCCTGCAGGATTTTACTTGCAGTCAGCCTGGTGAAAGTTGCCAGTTTTCTGAAGTATTGAGTTAGTTGCCCTTGTTTCTCTGGCGTGAGGTAGGCCATCTGGGTGTTTGTATCCAAGCTGGCACCCAGGAAAATTATTGCTTGAGAGGGTATTAGTCTTGGCTTCTTTTTGTTGACCGTGTATCCGAGAGATTTCAACATTATTACATACGCCAGGTGTTTTAGAAGTATGTGCTTGCTGTCTGCTTGGATCAGGCAGTCGTCCAGGTATGGGTATATTTGTATCCCTTGAAGTCTGCAGAAGGCAATTACTGATGCCAGGCATTTCGTGAACACCCTGGGTGCAGCAGATAAGCCGAAGGGCAATGCAGAGAATCGATAATGGGTTGAACCTGCAAGAAATCTGAGGTATCTTCTGCAATCTTGTCTGATTGGGACATGCAGGTATGCCTCCTTGAGGTCCAATGTTACCAGCCAAGACTCCTTGCCCAGCATGGGAAGAAGCTGCTGTAATGTGAGCATCTTGAATTTTGGCACGAGTAAAAATGTGTTTAGGATGGATAGGTCCAAAACAGGTCTCCAATCTTTTCCTTTGGAATAGTCTGGAATAAAAACCTTGACCCTGTTCTTGGGCAGGTACCTCTTGAATAGCTTTCATGTCCACGAGATCTGAAATTTGTTTTTGTGCCTCTGCCCTTTGTGTGGCAGGTTTGGCATGCCTCTCATTTTTGGAAGGGTGTGAAAGTGGAATCTGTAGCCTCCGTCTATAATGTCCAGGATCCATTTGTCTTGTGTGACAATATGCCAATTTTTTTGAAAATAATGCCAGTTTTCCGCCTAAAGGTGCTGCCATTTGAGCCTTGCTTGGCATGCAAAGGGGAAAGTCATTGGTTCTGCTTTCTGAGCTATCCTCACCACCTCTTTGTGTAGGTGCTTGCCATTGTCTGCCTCTAAACGATCCTTGAGATTGCCCTCTACCCTGTATCTACCTCTTTGGGGTCTGTCCGTGGCTGGAAAGGACCAATTTTTGGAAGGCCAATTTCTACTGAAACGTGGAGGTTGTACCTGTAGGAAATCTTTCACTGTTTGCATTGATTTTGCCTTTTCCTCCATTTTCTTTAATACCTCCTCAGCTTTAACACCAAATAATACATCTTTTTGCAGAGGTGCATCCAGTAATTTAGCTTTAACATGATCTGGTAAAGTTTGCTCTTTGAGCCAAGCATGTCTACGTATGACTGATCCTGTAACAGCAGCTCTACATGAGGCCTCTAAAGCATCAAAACCACATTGTAAGGTATGTTTACCCACTTGTTCTGCACTATGTAACCAATCCTGCAACTCCTTCAAGTCTGGTTGTGACATTTTGCTTCTCAACTGTGATAACAGAAACTGTTGGTACTTTAACATATGGAACTGACAAGTTTAATGCCCTCATGGTTAAGGTGGCCGAGGTATATACCTTCTTCCCCCACCTTTCTAAACCTCTGGAATCTCTCTGAAGGTAATGGATTTTTAGTAGTGGAGGCCTTAATTCCCTTGGGACCCTGTGAAATAGTTTCTGGGTCAGCCGCATGGCTTTTGTATAGAAACTGGTGTGAATCAGGAACCCGGTAATACCGGTCAGGCTTAACTGGAGCTGGAGGTAAAGAATCTGGGTTAAGGCAGGCCTCCGAATACACATCTAGTATGTCTAAGACGGGAGGTATAGCCAGAGGCCTGTGCTGAGGGAGCAAGAGGAAATCCCTAAGCCTTTTATTGGAGTCTGAGTACTCTTGGCCTTCCCAGTGGAAGTGTTCCCCTCAAGGTATGTAAAATTTCCCCAAAAGAGTAATCCTCAGGGAGGGAGACAGAGGGAATGGACTCCTCTGCATCAGAATCTTCAAAAGGGGAGTAAGAATGTTCCTGGTCTTCAGAATGTTCTGAAATAATGGAGGCCTGGTCCGAGGAAGGGGATTCTTCCTCCACTCTGGGCCTTTTGTCCGGAGGGGGTTGAGAACCCCTGACAAGAGTAATCAAATCCTCAGCCATTCTGAGCATCTGCTTTTTAGGCATGGGGCCTTGAGAGGGGCCCTGTGGGGCTTGTCTTTTAGTATGCATGGCTGCTTTAGACTTAGTGAAAGCCTTGATGGAAAAAGAGGAAGGCCTGAAGACACCTTGAGAGGTGGCAGGCCTGTCTAAATTCTGAGTTTCACTGCCAAGAGTGGCTTCTGTATCTGTAGTCGAGAGCCTGCGACTGGCACTGAAGACACCACCAAAGAAGTGTCATCGGTAGTCAGGGTCACTGAGAACCGGACCACCTGTAGTCTGCTTTGGCGTGGTGTGTCGGTCCTTATCTTTGCGTCTTTTACTTAAAACTGGAGTCGGAGTATCCGGCGACATAATGTAATTAAACTTTTGCCAAAATAGTGGATGCTCAATAGTGCGTCTGTTGAATGTAGCACAAAAAAGACAGGCCGAGACATCGTGGTCTGGGCCTAAGCAAGGAATGCAGAGGGAATGAAAATCCTTATGCGGTATTTGCTTCCCACATAAAATGCAATTATTAACTTTGTCTGACATCGGTCTGAGGCAAGAAAAGTTTCCCCAATGGGGTACTTGGCTTTCAAGAAGACTTCAGTTGAAAAATATTCGTAATCTCAGGAGCTGGCCGACCGGCACTTGCGAACTGCTTCTGCTTCGGGCACCGTGCAGCAAGAAAGACTGAAGAAAATGGCGTCGGCTGGTCCTTTTATACCCCTGTCACTCTGACGTCAGGGAAGAAGCGACGACATCCGACGCCGGACCTAGACTTTGGAATTCGGCCGACCGAGGACCCGTCTGACGGCAGGAAAACCCATCTGTTATGACTGCAGCTGTATGCATGATGAACATCAAAGGCATATTAAGTTATTACTACTGCAGCTCCTACATTTAGGTGCTAGTGGAATACCAGAAACAGAAAAACAATTTTCCTTTTAGACCTCTAAAGATGCCTACCTACACATCTACAACCAAGATCACAGGCAGTACTTCAGATTTAAAGCAGGGAGATGCCCATTATAAATTTGCCTCCTTGCCCTTTGGTTTGTTTGCTGCACCCAGTGTATTTAGAAAACCTTGCGACCATTAATTGCTTATTGCAGCACCACTGCCATTCATATATTTACTTGCACTATCTCATTGAGGACCCCACCAAAGAGGAGATTGACTGCCCTGCAAGTTCATTCTGACCTGCCCAAAAGGATCTATCACTCAATCTCTCCCAAATCACTTAGATCTAACCCAGCAGGTCCTTTCCTAGGAATCCTCTTGCACACCACCCAAAGACATTCCTCCCAGAAAAAAGACACTTTCTAAAAAAAATGTCTTTAATTCCATACAACAGCAGCATCAGATTAAGGTCAAGGAACACATCAGGACCCTGGGCTATACAGCAAATCAGCATTCTGATGCTTCCATTTGCAAAACTTCACAAAGAACCTGCTGAGGTACTTGGAGAAAAGGAGATGCCAGCACACCCTTTCCCTGCAATGTCCCGTCCCTCTATTGCTCTGCATCAGATACAGTTGTTATCATGGCAAATAAAATAGCTGAATGTCAGAGGATCCCCTTCAAATCAGATCTGGACCCAGACATTGACTATGGTATCAGCTTAGGAAGTTCATTCATTAGATCACAATGAGAGAAAGGAGGGAAAAAAAACACCGTCGTCAAACAGGTTGGTTGCAGTCCTAGCCATAAAGGCAGTAAAACAGGTACTTTGCATATCTTCAAACAAAAAGGCAAGTGGCATATCACCAAAAAGGACGGTGGTGGGGAAAACGCATACTTATTTGAATGCTGGTCATGATAACCCACCCTAGGAGTCAGATTTGTCCCTCAGGCCATCTAATATCCCATCCCAGAAGCTATTGCAGGCCCTCACAAATGGATGTTGAACAGGAAAATACCTTTGGACTTGGTCCACATGTGGAGAGAACCACTAACAGACATTTTTCTTTCTCCTGAAAACAGTTAAGACAATACTGAATCAGGACAGCTTCATGAGCTTGAGTAAGAGAAACTGCCTCATTCAGCAGGGAGTCTCTGTTCACTTACCTTTCTGTTCCTCATTCAGGAGGCATAAAAGGGCAAGCCAAAAATGTTACTCACACTGCCTTTTTGACCAAGGCAGCATTGGTTTTCCTTTCGAAAGAGCATGAACAGTATAGACCCTACACTATTGCCTCAGCTTGTGGACCTTTTATACCACAATGATTAACAATGATTCACTAGTGCACCCAGACCAAAAGATCTTAAGGCTAACAAGTATGGATGAATTAACACATCTCCAACAGACATGTTCACCAAGGACATGCTTAAAATCATAGAGGATAAAAAACCAAATACAAAGACATCATACTTAGTTAAATGAAAAATATTCTCCTTTTAGTGCCATGAACAGGCTTCAGACCTACATCAGACAACAGTGCTTGTGGTTCTTGAATCTCGGGTACCTGCCAGACCTTTACAAATCAGGCTTACCCTAAGCTACTCTAAGTAAATGCTTTTGCTTTCTCTGCAAGCTTGCTCTGCGATCCTCCCTTTACTCCTTACAGCCAATGAAGCAATTCTTTAACAAAGTTCTGCACTTGAAACTACCCCAGAAGTAACTTTCTCCTCCCCCAGATCCAAATTATAAACGAGAAAAATTGACACTGCCAAGATTTGAGCCAGCAGCGAAGAGACCTCTCAAATGCTTTATGGGGATAACTTGTCTTTAGCAGAAAGCCCACTAGACTTTCAGAACTGCAGGCTCTTAAGTAAAAAGCCTTTTCTCATTTTCCACTAACACCGGTTACCCTTTGCACCCATCTAAGCAAACGGTGGTGAGACACGTCTTTTTAATCAGGCAGCCAACCACACAGTATTTTAACTTACCCTGAAGAAGAGGGGAAATGATTCTGCATACTGTGGATGTGTACAGCCAACTTATTCTACTTGGAAAAAACTAAAGTTTAGAAAAAGACAACAGCTGTTGATACCATTTGCAAAGGGGTAGGGAGGACAGGCCTCTCTCTCAGCAGATCACAGTCAAAAATGGTTAACACACAATGAGTTTAATTCTGATACTCCTTTCATGACAAAATATCAGGGCATAGCAACAGCAGAAATAGACTTCCTTAGTGGTACTGGCACCCGGGCCATTCCAGACGAAGCTGCCTGGTCATCTGTTCACACCTTTTCTAAACACAACTTGAGCATTGCATCAAGAACTGCTGCTATCCTGCAAGGGCTCTTAAAATCCATTTTTGTTTTAAAAATTTTAGAAAGCCATAACTGATCTGTGACCTCTACTACTGAGTGCCTATTTTTTTTAATTCGTTTCAGGTATGCACATTGCATTGTTTATACGTTTGCTCTTTTACTGCTGTTTTACCTCAAATTTCCTTAAAAATATTTTATGAGTTATAAAATTATTTGTTTGGGCCAGCTAGCAAAGATCTGCAAAGGAATTAAGTCTAGGTGATAAATGGGAGGAACTGAAGAGAAGCATTTATTGAAGGGAAGCAGAACAGGAAAAGGTTTTAATCTTTGGGAGATGCCACTGATCTCGTGACTGTTGCTGTTGAGCAACAACTTCCCCACCCACCTTCCCTTAGCCTGTTGTACTGAAACCCAGTGGCTGAGTGGTCCAGTCCCTACTGTACATGTGACTAGAAGCCCCTCCCTTACACTGTTAATGCTTCAGCTATCCTCTTGTATCTTTCCACCAGTTAGTGCACAACACAATATCTAGTCTTAACTCATTTTTTTTCAACTTTTAAAATGTACATCTCGGTCATGACTGTTAGTCACTGATAGTCTGCAAGCCACTTCTCAGGAATCTGCTCGGGATTAGTGCTTCTGTTTTGCTCCTGGAAAAAGAAGAAGAACGACATTTCACAGCCTTCCTAGAGGTTACTGATCAATGGAAAGCCTGAAAGCTGCTTCTTAAGATTAGTCTGACTGTTTTGCTCCTCATGAATGGATCAGCATAAAGATTACAACTCCAGATGATCTTTGATTGGGCACTGCATATGGGACTTCGTTGACTGGTCTGGTTGCCAATTTGGTGAACTCTTCAGTTTTAATTGTGGACTACTGTGCACTTCTGCTTGGGATATGTGCTACTATTTTACACCTGACGAGGGAAGGAGAAAAGGGCCACTGATTCCAAGCAGAGAGTAGTTGTGGTGAGACCAGTGCTACTAGTACCCAGCAGATGAATAATTATCCATGGCAAACCCAATTCACACTTTTTGCTAACTGCTGCTAGATTAACTACTAACACAACTTCAGTGCGTCACCCTAAATACTTCATACATAAACTGTCAGTGTCATCTACAACAGTTTCCCTCCAATATCCAAGTACTATGGCCATGTCTGGTCTTCTTTCTGGTAACATGACTGAAGTCTACACTTGCCCAATCTGTGTCCAATCTGATGTACATTAGGTGTTCTAAGGCAATATAGCAATGGTTTTATGCTTAGAGACTGTTCACTGCTTTTACCAAGTTCTAGTATAACCTGCTGGAGATGTAAATATTTAAGTAATGTGAAGGCAAACCCCTCACACCAACCCATTACTGGTAGGTATCATACCTTCACAACACTGCATCAGTTGCAACACACTGCTAAGTCTATGACATATGTTGAGGCTGTAAAAGAAAATTTTGCCAAACCTACTAGAACACATGAAGCAGAGGCCTTCCTTGACCATCTTCAGCCCAATCTCGGCAAATGGATGGGAAATCGCAAATTCACTCCAGGGGTGGTGCCCATATCACTTATGGACAGAGGCAGTCTGTAAAAATTGTCAAAACCCAGCTTGATGACCCTTGTTATCTTTCCCCTAGGGACAGAAAAAATGGGTAAAACTGGCTAGGCTTGTAAGCCGTTAACCTAGTAATCTCTTATGAACACACATTAAAAGATTCTAAGTTGCAGTGCACAACGCAACACCTACTTCTTCACTCTCACATGTGCACACAGATTACTCAAAAGTCAGTAGAAAAACTGTATTAGCCTCATAAGGCCCACTACATTTGCTTTCACAAAAGGACATTTTTAAGTCATAGGTGACTCAGCATTTGGAAGCACAGATTCCACACTCACAGTTAGCAAAACAGCGGGACAGCAAGCTGCTTGTCCAGTGTCAGGATCTGTGACGTCACAAGGTCCCTAAATTCTCCTAATCCAGGCAAATGACTATGACCTTGTGGTGGCCTAAGTGGTTGTGAATGACCAAAGGTGCTCTTCCCACAGGGAAATGCAGAGACAAGATGGCACTTACTATTTATCTGGTAGAGGTAGGAAAGACTGGTTTCTGAGTGGGGTCTTGCCTTCACCATGAACGACTAGATACAAATACAATTGGCTTTAACTGGTTAAGTAGTTGGTGTCATTTTATGGGGCTCTTGTATGTGTTTTGCCAAGGATGGCTTAAAGATCTCATATAAGGGCTTCCACATACTGACTGAAACCTTTACTGTCCCTAGTGCATTTTTAAAGGGTCTCTCTCTACAGACACACAACCAAACACAGACAACTCAACTTTAATGTGGACATAATGGTGGCACAAAATGCAGAGTCCAAACAGAAAGATACCACAAACTCTAGCGGATTCACACCTGTGTAGTTGCTGACAAATTTTCACTGCAAAAAACAGCACTCCCACTTTACTAGGGTTTAGCATTTATAACTTCTTTAGGCCCTTGGGTAACTGCAGAGGAGCATCAGAAACACCATCACTCCATATCCGTTTATCTACAATTGGAGATCCAAATCACCCTAAATAAATCAAACTACTACTTCATTGCTAACTACAGATGCCCATCAAGGTCTACAAAGACCACAGAAATTAAACACCACTGAGGAATTAAATGTCAAACCAAATACATTCTTGATAGGGGACTTCAAATACCAAAGAACTGACTGGTACACTTACACCTCTAAAAAATGAGTATGCTCATCATATTCCAGACTTTGCTAATATCAATGCACGGAGACAAATTATAAGACTGCCAACTACAGGCTTTAATATTCTTGACCTGCTCCTCAATCTAGACCACAACTATACTCTTCCCTACATTTTCTCACCCCTTGTTAAATCTGACCACAAAGTCAGTAATCTTTTGTCAGGTCTACTGATACCAACGCCACCATAAATGAGACCACCTTTAAAGACTTCAAAGCAAATCTATTTTCACTTGTTGAAGACTTAAGCAATATTACCAACATTCTTCTGCAGCAGACCTAACAAAGGTAGAGAAATTTCAAGGTGGGAGTAACAAATGTATGAAACTGGATAATTATTTAGACATTGTTTTGACACTGTTTGTCCTATTTTCTTTCCATCTAAAGAAATAATGAGTTTTTTGTTCAGTCACTGTAGTATCTAAGCAGTCTGGGCATCCAAAGTACATAGGATTCTCTCCTGTTTTTAAGATTCAGAAAAGACAAGGAGATGAATGCACTGGTTCAAAGTAAATTCTAAGATCACTTCTAGTATAAATGAAAGACTAGTTCTCATGACCCTGCCCCTATTAAATGAGGAAGTGCTGAATCATTATCAGAACTTTCAACTCAGATGCTTACCTAGTTGAAGTCAGAAGAGTTAGTATAATACCTCTCTCAGCTGTTCAGATTTTTGACTCATTTCTGGTTTGTTCCTCAGATGCTCTGTTTTCTTACAAATCACTGTGGATTGAAGTCACTACATAATCCTAAATAATGACAAATATTTGAGTTACAGACTTCATATCCTTCAGAAAATACTGAATAATGCAGAACCTATTATTCTAGCAACTTTCTAAGTTTAAAGGAGCAATATTTAAAAATCTGTCCCTATTTTGGGGCCTCTGTCCCCATTACTTCTGCCTTTGACCAGATTTCTTGCACCAAGAGGTTGAGAGTTATGTTTGGTACCACAGTTACACAAGTCAAGAATTTCAAATCCAGTTGAAGAGATGGCCAGACAGGGTGGTAAAGTCAGTCTTTATAAAACTTAGTTGATATCTCTGAGAAGCCACCCGTTTTCTAAGTGGGCAGAAATGCGAGAGAGAAAAAAACCCTTTCAGAAATGGTTTTACCTGGAATAAGGAAGAAATAATGGCTCTAAAGACAGACAAGCAGAAATGGACAAAAGGTGAACCTATTTTTAGAGTAAAAATGCATGAACTGAGCGGGTTTATACAGAGAAATAACAGTTGTGTACATTTACCATAAATGTAGATGTTAGAGTGTATTCACTGTTGCAGTCCTAACCTGTTGAGGATTTTCTGCCATGAAAGCCCTCGGCCAGTCTGACTGCCAGAGAAGAAGGGAGCCACTTTTGAGATTTTAAGTATTTTTTCTCTGTTTATTTGCTAAGTTTTTCTGCATAGTTGCCTAGCTTGAGCATTTTCTGGCTCGTTAAACTTGATTTCTGTATTAGTAGCTGTATTTAGAGCACAACCAAAAGCTGTTTGCTCCTGTTTGCACTTAATTTTAAATCGTTTTTTTCTTAAAACTTGCATATTTTCTGTCCTTGACCTAGCACTCTTGTGTGGGGTCATTTACTGCACTGTTATAACTTGATATTACTTGTGAACCTCTGCTATCTCTGTAAAAAACAAAAACAAAAAAAAAAAAATCTTGCTTTTTTCCCCACTTTTCTGAGAAGTTAAAAAAGTTCAGTTACAGGCTTGCTGTTCTTGAACTGTTTGAAAGTTTCTGTGAGGCCATTTTTGCTTGGGCTGAAGGAGGGTCTCTGTGTTGATCAGTGGCAGTGAATAACATTGAGCAGCTTCCCTGCCCCCCCCCGTAGAGGTGGTTACTGACTTGAAACTGTAGTTTTATTGTCCGTTTTGGGTCTCTTCCTGCTTCTTTCCAGCCCCTGCTATCAAGCACACTTTAACGTGCTTTAGCGCGGAGTTGCCACTAAAGCAGCATCGGGCAGCGCCGGTTAAACAAGGTTAAACTCTTTCTGGCTCCAGAAAGTCTGTTCTTCAATTTTTCCCTTAGAACTGCTCTGTTAGGAACCTAAACAGTTTACACCTTCACTAAAAAGTGCAGCACTTGTTCCAAATAGCTTTTTCTTCTCAAAAAGCTCAGCACTTGTCTTATAAGCATATCCCTTGTCTTATAAGCATTCTCTTTGCAGGTCAAGCACTCCTATATTATACAAATCTCTCACTAGCAAAACCCCCAGGAGTGCCCACTTCCCTGCTAAGCCCACTACTTTTCTGTCTCATACCAACTCATAATTCTTTCTAGCATGTCAAGGGTCAGATGCTGGCGTCCTCTCCTGCCCAGTTGGTGAATCTGGGAATTCTGAGACAATGTTACAATTGCCTCATGTACACGGACAACCCTCTCCTCCTCCCATGTAACACTAACACTTGTGAGAGATGCAGCTATTTATCCAGACTGGAGGCTGAGCTCTCTCAACTCAGGACTGGCAAGACCAGGCAGGAGGAGAAGGCAACTACACACACCACAATACCAGTCTCACATAACTCAACCACACCACTGAATCAAACAAACACAATAAGACATACTCGGAGGCTCAGAGTAAAAATTTACCTAAACAGCAAAGGCCTCCAAAGCAGACACCCAAGCAACTGCAAACTCAATACACCACACAAACAACACATAAACAACAAAATCAGTGTGCAAAGCAGTCACTGCCCTTAAGGCCAAATACAACACCAAACATACTTGTCATAGGTGACTACATAGTCAGACACACTGACGTCCCGCTCACCAGACTGAGTAAGGAGAAGGTCACAGTAAGCTGCCTGTCGGGCGCTAGAATCCGCCACATAACACAAGCACTCAGGTCTCTCAACAGCAGGTACAAGTACGACTCAGTCATTGTCCACGCTGGTGTCAACGACCTGAGACGTGCCTCCTTGGACTACATGAAAAGAGACATTGAGGAGCTCTCTGATTATGTAGCCCAGGCAGGTATGACCCTGACCTTGAGCAGTATCCTACCTTCACCTAGAATGATGCCACAATACAGTGATAAGATGATCAGCTTTAATAAAAGGCTTAAATTCTGGTGTCATTCAAAGGGGATCCAATGTCTGTCTGCCTGGGATGACATGCTGGACAAGCCATGCTGCTTCGCAAGGGACGGCTTGCACCTGTCACCCCCAGGCTTCCGGATATTGGCAAAGGCTCTTGCCACCCCATAGTGCCTTTTTAGGCAAGGCTCAAATTCTAAACCTACCACCCTAGAACACAAAAAAGGAAAAAAACTAAGGGTAATGCTGCTCAATGCCAGAAGTCTCAATCTCAAGATGCACGCACTCGAGGCCCTTCTCAGTATGGAGAACATCGATGTCTGTGCTGTGACAGAAACCTGGTTCAAGGCTCCTGAGAGCACCCCAGCACTATCAGGTTTCACCTCATATCATGCCCGCCCCAAAATCCGGACAACACCAAGAAAGGAGGGGGGGTGTCCATATTCATAAAGGACACCCACACCTCAAGGTTGGTGGCAACGCACGATGCATCGGAGACCATCCAGGTGCAATTAACCATAGGCAAGACTGCTCTGCAATTTGCAGCATGTTACAGGCCACCCTCTCAACCTCACATGGCCTTCCTGAAAACATTGGAGGGGATAAATGTATCTCCAAACACCATCATACTAGGAGACTTCAACTACCCTAATATAGACTGGGAACACTACTCAAGCCCAAACACTCTAGCCCAAAGGTTCCTGGAGTTCATAAACTCAAATGCCATGGAACAACTAGTCACCATTCCCACAAGAGGAGAAAACATACTTGATCTCATCATCACGAACATGGGATCACAATGTTCAACACCGGAAGTATACCCCTCACTGGTGAGATCAGATCATAAACTAATCTCGCTGGAGGTCCTCATCCCGCCCCACCTGAAATAAAAAAGACCACAGTGAAAATCTTCTCAAAAGCCGACTTCACACTTCTAAAAACTAGTGTGGTCTCCTTTAAGGCCCCTGAGCCAGTGGTAAACATTACTCAAACCGCTGAATCACTTACAAATGCCTTCTACCAGCATCTACAGGACTGCATGGATCAGGCAATCCCAAACAAAACTAAGACTCTTTGTACCAAAGGCAAGCGTCCAGTCTGGTGTACCCCAGCCATAAACAAGCTCTACAACAAAAGGAGGAAGCTACTACAAGATAGAGCAAAATCCTTGAAAGGTAAGACACCTTTGATCATTATAAGTAAAAAACTAAGAGCTCTCATAAAATCATCCAAGGCAAATTTTGAGAGAAAAATCGCCAAGGACTCAAAGACAATCACAAGGCCTTCTTTAGCTATGTTAGAAACCTAGGAGGAAACTCCCAGATATGCTCAGAATTAGTTCAAAATGATGTGAAGATTACTGAACCTACACGCATTGCCAACATACTGGCTGACAGGTTCAGTGCAAACTTCTCCCAAAAGGAGAGATATCTATACCAGAGGATTGTAGCCCCCAAACATCTCCAATGCCCAGGTGAGAACTGCTCTCTCCAAGGCAAAAAACACAGCATCCATGGGACCGGATGGTGTCCCCGGCTGTGTGCTCCACGAACTCAATGAGGAATTAAACCCGCAGTTAGGACAGCTGTTTAATCTTAGCCTCACCTCAGGATACATACCCAAGGAGTGGCGCACGGCGACTGTGGTCCCACTTCACAAGGGCGGTGCCTCCACCGACCCTGGTAATTACCGTTCCATTAGCTTGACAAGCCTTATCTGCAAAGCCATGGAGAGGATCATAATGGAACTCATAAATAAAGACATAGGGAACTTGCAGACTTTGGATCCAACCCAGTTTGGCTTTGTCAAAGGCAGATCATGCCTTTTAAACTTGGTTGACTTTGAGACAGTCACCAAGGCCATTGATGAGGGAAAGGCAGTCCATACAGCCTACCTCGACCTGGCAAAGGCCTTCGACACAATACCCCACTCAGGTATCATCGAAAAACTCATCAGCTTGAATGTAAACCCATACATCACAAGATGGGTTGCAAACTGGCTAAGTGACAGAACCCACAGGGTCAGAGCTGCTGGAGCCATGTCAGACTCAAAGCCTGTCACAAGTGGTGTCCCACAAGGCTCAGTCCTGGGTCCACTCTTGTTCGGCATCTACTTTTCTGAAGTACAAGCAAACACAGGAGGGTTATGGCTGACAAAGTTTGCAGATGACTGCAAACTGGTAGTCGAAAACACATCTGACACAGATATCCTTCAGAAGGGCCTCACAGAAACGGATAACTGGTGCCAGAGCCATGGCCTAAAGTTAAACGCCAAGAAATGCATAGTCATGCCCTTCGGGAAAAACAAGGTTACCCCTAGCTACCATATAGGTGGCAATCCACTGAGCACAGAAGAAGTCATCAGGGATCTGGGGACCCAGGTTGACAGTAGCCTTCGCTTGACACATGTTGCTAAAGTAGTTAGGAAAACCTTCTACATTGCCCACCTGATCATGAAGGGATTCACATCTAGATCAAGGGAGGTCATCGTCCCACTGTACTCATCACTCATTAGACCTATGATTGAGTACAATGCCCCATTCGGAATGTATCTGACCCGACACCTGCAGCAGCTGGAAAGGCCCCAAAAGTTCCTCACCAAAAGGATAAAGGGTCTCAAAATATGTCTTATGCTGCCCGACTGAAAGAACTCCAGCTCTATTCAGTCTCATACCGCTTGCTCAGAGGTGACCTGTGCCTGACATATAAGGCCATGTCAAACCCAGATTTGATGAATATGCTTCACCTCAAAAAATCTAGATCCCTCAGAACCACAAGGGCGGAGACTTAAACCTTGACACGGTTATTAATAGAACGTGCTGGAGGGACAGATTCATCACCCAGAGACTCCCTATGCTGTGGAACAAAATCCCGGTACATGTGAGGCAGAGCACCTCGCTGGCCTTGTTCAAGAGGAATCTTGACCAATGGATGGGGGATCGCAGATATACCCCAGGGATTACTTCAGTGTCACTGCTTGACAGAGGCACAGCAAAATAATAGGCATAGTTTTATTCAAACTAAAGGGGTGGCGAAAGCCACATAACTATGGGCTAGGTTTATAAATGCCCTTGGGCAGATAGCCTAGTATGAACCTATGAACCTAAGAGAAATGTCCGTCAGTCTCCCAGGCTGGAGAACACTGTGACCGAAGTCAGTATGTTCGGGTATAAAGGTAGCCAAGCCTGCGTCGTGATACCAGTGTTTTCTTGCCCTCAACTAGGAGGGGCACTAAGCAGATAGGAGGTATCCAAAGGAGAACGTGACAAAGTAAGGGAACCAAGGAGGGTTCCCTTGGTCAAGTAGCAAAGCATCAACCTACACAGTAGGCTGAGGGGGGTTGGTTGGAGGGAAGGAAGACTGCAACAGTAAATACCATAAATATAGTTGTTACAGTTTAAGTGTACACAACTGTACTATGTTCTTTGCGCTTCACTGTTGCAGTCCTCACTGTTGGGAAGATGTCCAAAGCTGACAGGAAGGAGCCTAAGGAGAAGGATGCCCTGCAGGACAGCAGTGGCAAAGCCTGCTCTAGACCTGCAGACGGATGCCAGGTGGTAGTGCTTAGTGAAAGTATGCACTGAAGACCACGAGGCAGCCTCCAAGATGCCCTTGGTGGGGCAAGTAGCAGTTGCCCTGGGGGAATGAGCTTTTATCCCTACTGGTGGCACCTTACCATGTCAGCTATAACAAAAGCAAATGCAGTGGGAAATCCATTTGGAAACAGTTTGCTTAGAGGCAGGCTTGCCTTCTTTTCCAGAGGCAAAGGTAAGGAAAAACTGGACAGTATTTATTTAAAGCTCATCTTGTCCAGATAGAAACTTAGTTGTCTGTGCACAGGGAATACATAATTATTTCCCTTTTGTTTTGTGGATTGGGGAAGAATGCACAGTGATGGATGGCCTGATTCAAAGGTGGCCATGACCACTTTAGGCATAAAGGACAGATTGGTTCTGAGAGGGGGCCTATCCCTGTAGAAGATGAGGAAATATTCCACTGCCATGAGGGCCTGCAACTCAAAGACTCTTGGCTGAGGTGACAGCCAGGAGAAGGAATAGTTGTGTAAGAACCTATCATAACCTTAGATGTCCTTCTCTTCCTTGTTGCAGTACTCATTACAGTAGGGAGGTTGCTGTCTGCAATGCCGACATCCGGCGGATATACCAAAGTCTTTGGTACAGGAGGGTACATGTGACGTCCTATGTCACAGCCATAAACCACCGTAGGGTATAAATGTGATGTCTGCACGTACCCTCTTCAGAATGGATTGCCACACACAGTAGTATTCCTGGAGGTTTAAAGAGGGTCATAAAAGGAAGAGCCTTGAGACTCGCATGTAAACTAGACCATAGGGTACTGGATAGGCTGAGTTTAGTGGAGAGGTTAAGGGGTGAGTGACTATCCCCACAGGTAAGTGACAGATTAGATAGGTAAATCTGTAGGCGTAGGCTGTTGGGACTGAATACTGCAACATGGAAGAGGAGGACATCTAAGATTATGATAAGTTCTTACACAACTATTCTATGTCCTTCTATTATCATATTGCAGCATTCATTACAGTAGGGAGAGTGCCAAAGCTTTTAGGTATGAGACTGGGTGGAGGAATGAGGTCCCTTGTCAATGAGACCTTGTAGAATAGATCTGGCAAACCCAGCTCTAGAAGCTAGGTCCAGTTTGTAATGTTTGGTAAAGGTGTGCACTGAAGCCCAAGTAGCAGCTTCTAAAATTTAGGCATAATCAACCCATTTGAAAAAGGCAGTTGAGGAAGCAGCTGCCCTGGTTGAGTGGGATTTGACATGTCCGTGTAAAGTTTTTCCATGACTGGAATAGCATATGCCAATGGTCTTAGAGATCCATGAAGAAATGGGTCTGTTTGGAGACTGCCTTCCCTAAAGCCCTAGGGTGGAAGGAGATGAATAATCGGCCAGATTTTCTAACCGCTCTGGTTTTGTCCAAGTAGTACCTCAGTTGTCTGTGGACATCTAAAGAATGAAGAGTCCTCTCTGAGGGATTCTGAGGGTGATGATAAACAGGTAGGTTAATTGTCTGGTTTAATGAGAGATTAACTACCTTAGGCATAAAGGAGGGGTTAGTCCTGAGGGCACTCTGTCCTTGCAGAAAATAAGATAAGGAGGGATAGCCATAAACGCTTGTATCTCTGATACCCTCCTGGCAGATATAAGGACCACTAGCAGAACTGTTTTCAGGGTACAGTTTCAGGGATACTGAATGTGCTAGTTTAAAAGGTGGCAATGTAAGTTTTTTCTAGTACAAAATTCAACTCCCAAGGGGGGTATAGGCTTTCGAGGGGGTCTAATATGGAGTACCCCTTTCAGGAAAAGCTTGACTTCCAATCTGGAAGCCAGAGGTTGTAGCATGGGCAGACAAGCAGAGATGGCAAATAAATGAACTTTAACTGAAGAATAAGTTAGTCCTGAGTGAAGGAGCTCACACAAATAGGAAAGGACCAAGGGTACAGGGCTCGTCAGAGAGAGTCCTGTTTTTTTCCTTTGACACCACCTGGAGAATCTCTTCCAATAGATACATAATTTCTCCTGGTACTAGGCCTTCTGGCCTCCTGCAGAACATTGAGTACGTCCCTCAGAGTATAGATGTCTGAAGGGGATTAGAACCCTATGACTCCTAAGGTCAGTTTTAGATTGTTCACCTTAGGGTGTAGTGTAGTAGGGATCCCCTGTCCTGTGTGAGCAAGTCTATTCGGTGGGGTAACCTGTGATGATTGCCCTTGGCTAGTAGACAGAGAAGGGGAAACCAATACTATCTTAGCCAAAAAGGGGGGGGGTCACTAACAGGATTTTGGGTTTGTCCCTCTGGATTTTCAGGACCACCTTCTGAATTAGTGTGAAGGGTGGAAAGGTGCAGGTACATCCCCACCCAAGGAAAGGAGAAGATGTCCACTTTCCAGGCTTGATGATGTGGGTCCCTTGTGCAAAACATGGGCATCTGTCTGTTCGGGGAGGAGGCAAACAGATCCCTCTGCTGACGGTATCTGCCGAGACATTCTCTGTAGAGAGGATGTACACTTAGCAGCAGTGATGATGCTACGGTCCAGATCTGGGTGGCTAGGCTGCAAAGAGGGCAGGATCTTGTCCCCCTGTTTATGTACCACAGGATGTTGTCCATGATCACCTTCAGGGTTCCTGGGCGTACAGCTGATTTGAATCTTTGTAGGGCTAGAAGTGCCCTTATTTTCTTGATGTTGATATGGTCCTTTTGTCTTAGTGTGGACCATTTTCCATGCACAGTGAATTATTTCTGGTTATGTAGTAACACTGCACCTCATTCCATGTCTGATACATCTGTAGAGACCTGTTGTGTGGGGGGGGGCGTACCTGTAAAGGGGTTCCCTGGTTGAGTTGGATGGCACAGATCCACCACTGAAGTTCCCTCTTCAGACACTGAAGGAAGGGAAGGGGGTGTCCAGAGGATGAGACTGTTTGCTCCATAAATTCTTCAGGATTCACTGGATTTTTCTCATGTGGAGTTTTGCCAGGGGAAACATAGATATCAGGGATGCCATGTGGCCTAACAACCTTAGGAATTCTCGTGCTGGCAAAGAAGTGAGGGTGATTAGTTTGTTGAAGTAGAGGGAAAGGTCCAGGGTCCTTTGGTCTGGAATGAAGGCCTTCATGCCTGTTCTGATCCTACATCCCAATAAGGCCAGGTCTTGGGGATCAGGTGAGACTTTTCCTTGTTTATAGTAAAAACTAACCAAGTCATGGTGGAGATCACCTGTTGTAGGTAGTGTAGGAGGACTTGAGGCCCGGATGACGATATTTGTATACCCTGTGTTCTGCAGTGAGCAGTAAAGGGTGCTAGACACTTTGGACTCTCCGCTGCTCCTCGAGTGTTCACAAAGGGCAATGCAGAGAAATGAAAATGCCAGGAACCTACTGCAAAGTGTAGGAATTTCCTGTAATCTGGGTGTATAGGAATGTGGAGGTTGCCATCCTTCAAATCCAGAGCTACCATGAAAGGCTGTGTTGGTATGAGTGGTAGCAGCAAACTGGGTACCTTGAGGAACAGGTTTAGGAAAGATAAATCCAAAATTGTTCCCCATGGACTGTCTTTCCTTGGTACCAGAAACATTCTGGAGTAAAAACTTTTGTTTCTTTGTGGGGAAGGTACCTGCACTTTGGTGCCAAGAGCTAGCAGTTGAATGATGGTGGGGAAAAGGTACGTTTGGCTTGATGGAGGTTAAGGAATCCCTTGGAAGGGGGGTAACATCCACAAAGTCAAAGTATACCTTCTGAATGATAGAGGACCCAGTTTTCTGATGTGATTTTCAGCCAGGAGGGTAGGGAGAGGGTGAGACGAAGGGATAGGCGAGTATTGGGTTTAGATGTTGGAAATCACAGTGGAGGTGGTCTGGTTTGGTCAGACTGGCTCCAAAGGGGGGTGGTCAAAGGGGTGGAAGGAAACCTGGGAGTAGAGCTTTTCCTAGGTTGCCTATGTCCTTTGGCTGAGGTGCAGAGTGGGAGGACTGTCTCCTGACAAAGTTCTTTGTGGATAGTTTCTGTGATATCTGGGGACAGGAGACACCAGTAAATGCTTCAGGTTTTGTAGTTCTTTTCCCTTTTCTTGAAGGGATTTAAAAAGTTCTGCTGAAGCCTGTCCAAACAGAGCTTTATTGTCCAGTGGGGCATCAAGCTGTTTAGTTTGCACATCCATAGGGAGTGGATGAAGTCTCATCCAGGAATACTGCCTCAGCACTGAACCTGATGCAGATTTTGAGGAGGCTTCCACAGCATCATAGCTGCACCTGAGTGCCTAGTCACCCAAGATGCTGTGGAGAGCAGGGTGTTAAGTTGGGTTTTTATTGATTCAGGAAGCTCAGAGAGGAGGGTAGTAGCTTTGAAAATGGTGTTCAGGACATACCTAAGCCATGTGGGTTTGTTAATGGAGAGCTCTTATAGCCAAGAGTAGAGGAGGTATACACTTTCCCCAGTCTGTCCATGAATTTGCTGTCTTTATCAGTAGGGTAGAGAAAGTACAGCTGTGTACACTTACCATAAATGTAGATGTTAGAGTGTATTCACTGCTGCAGTCATCACATTTGGGTTATCTGCTTACAGTAGCCCACAGTCGGCCTGATTAAAGTCTTGGGTCCTGCGTCGGTTGCTCTCTCATCTTCCATGACGTCAGATAGTCAGGGGTATAAAACATGCATCCGACGCCATTACATCAGTTATTCTTGCCCCAGATGTCAGGTGCCCCCATAACGAGAAGCAATGATATACAAGGTTACACCTGCAACAAAAAAACAGATGCACCAAAAAGGTTTAAGCATAGTAAACAAGAAAAGAGATATAGTCAATAGAAGTCAGGGAAGTCAGGGGGCTGGAGGGAGGGTAACCAGGACTGCAACAGTAAATACAAACATCTACATTTACGGTAAGTGTACACAACTGTACTATGTTCTTCGTGTTTCACTGTTGCAGTCATCACATTTGGGTAGATTCCCAAAGCTAAGGATGGGAAGAGGTTATTAGATAGCGTTAGGACCAGCTATAAGGCCCCGCAAGACTGCAGTGGCAAAGCAAGCTCTGGATTTAGAAAAAATTGGCAAGGGATAAAGCTTGGTGAAGGTATGACCAGATCTCCAGGTAGCAGCTTCTAGGATGTCCCTGGTAGGGACAACTCTGTGAAAGGCTGTAGAGGTAGATGCAGCCCTGGTTGAATATGGTCTTACCCCTGTGGGGTAGGTTTTCCATGGTGCTTATAGCAGAAATGAATGCAATGGCCTATCCACTTAAATGGTTTGCTTTGAGATGGTTTTCCCCTCTGCCCCTGCAGCAAATGCAACCAGCAGCTGTTCAGATTTCCTGAGAGGTTTAGTCCTGTTCAAGTAAAATCTAATTTGTCTGTGCACATCTAAGGAGTGCAGTATCCGTTCCCCTTTGTTCTGTGGATTAGGTTGGCAAATGAATTGACTGATTAAGAGACACACTGGATATCACCTTGGGCATGAAGGGATTGGTTCTGAGGGACACCCTGTCTGCATGAAAAATGATGAAAGGCTCCACTGCCATAAGGGCCTGTAATTCAGATACCCTTCTTGCTGAAGTGATTGCTAAAAGGGAGGCTGTTTTCCAAGAAAGGAATTTTACATCTGCACTAGCAGCTGGCTCAATAGGAGGAAGAGAGTTTCTCCAATACAAAGTTAAGGTCCCAGGCTGGAGTAGGGGCTCTCCTGGAAGGTCTTAAGTTTTTGGCCCCTCTGAGGAATTGCTTCAGCAGTGGATGAGAGAAGAGGGGTGGTTCTGTATTGTAATGAGCTGAAATGGCTGAGGCATGAATTTTTGATGGAGGAAAAGGAAAGGCACTTGTGCAGCATCTCAGTTAAGTATTGAAGACTCTGAGGTAAATTGGGCACTGCTGTGCCCATCCCTTGAGTTTGGCTCCAGGAACAGAATATTTTCCATTTTTCAGCATAGGATTTTCTAGTACTAGGCCTCCTTGCCTCCAGAATGACATCCATCACTTGCTTACTGAGGGATGGTAACGGAGAGATCAGGTAATTAGCCAGGCTGCCAGGTTCAGGGTTTGAAGCTGTGGGTGCAGAATCTGGCCCTCCTGCTGGGACAGCAGGGCAGGGGTCTGAGGCAGGTGTCATGGTGCCAGCAGTGACACTGCGCAAGAGGGGGTACCAGTGTCCAATCTGGTGCAATCAGTATTGTCCTTTGTTTGTCCTGTTTGATCTTTAGTAGTACCTTGGAGAGGAGAGGCAGACGGGGAAGGCATAAACCGATTTCCAGGTGAAGGACAGGGCATCCACTTTCCACGCTTGTTTGGTGGGAGTCCTTGTGCAGAATTTGTCCAATTGGTAGTTCTGTTTAGAAACAAACAGGTCTATCTCTGGGGTCCCGCATTTGTTTCTCAACATGCTGAATATCGTTGGTTCCAGTTTCCACTCACATGTGCCCATGAGATTCCTGCTTATGTAGTCTGCCAGTGTATTTAGCTTTCCTGGCAGGAATTGAGCCTGTAGGTGCACTTGGTAGCTCAAGGCTGTGTTCCACAGAACCACGGCTAGTCTACAGAGAGGGTATGAGTGGGTTTCCCCTGCTTGTTTATGTACCACATAACAGTGGTGTTGTCAGTCTTTACCAATAATTGTCCTGGAAGAATGTGGTGCTTGAAGGCTGTCAGAGCATTCTGTACAGCTAACATTTCTTTTTGATTGATACGCAGGTGCATTTGACTTGCCCTGAATGCACTGCCCTGCCAAGTGATCCCCCCATGCATAGTCTGATGCATCTGTTACGGTTTGGGTGGCATGGCGTAGAGTGAATGGCAGTCCCTTGTTTTGGTGGCAGGTCTCTGCCCACCAAAGGAACTATCTGTAGACAAGATATGATAGGAATCATTGAATCTAGATCCTGAGAATGTTGACACCATAGGCTTTTTAGATACCATTGTAGTTCTCATATGCAGTCTTGCATATGGAATTAGTAGAATGCAAGAGGCCATGAGAACCCCAGGGCTTGCAGTATTTTCCTTGCAGATAACTGGGTCTTTGTGGCCAGTAGTTTGAAGTAGGCTGTCAAATGAACTTGTTTCTCTGGCGTGAGGTAGGCCATCTGGGAAGTTGTATTCAAGCTTGCTCCCAGGAATACAATTTGTTGGCAGGGTACAAGATGTGATTTCTTTTCGTTTATGGTGTACCCCAGAGAAGTTAGCAATTTCTTTATAAATACCAGATTTAATAGCATGTCCTGGCTTTCTGCCTGAATCAGACAATCGTCCAGGTATGGGTATATATGAATATTTCTTTGCCTGCAAAATGCAATGACTGGAGCTAGGCACTTTGTGAATACCCTGGGCACAGTAGATAAGCCAAAGGACAGTGCAGAGAACTGGTAGTGCATGTAGCCTGCTCTGAAGCATAGGTATCTTCTGCAAGATTCCCTTACTGGGATGTGCAGGTAAGCTTCTTTGAAATCCAGTGTTGCCAACCAGGCATCTTTGCCTAGCATGGAAAGCAGCTGAAGTGTTAGCATCTTGAACTTTGGGATAACCAAAAATGTATTTAGGATAGACAGGTCCAGGATAGGATGCCAGAAGTGGTCTTTTCTGGGTACCAGGAAAAGGCTTTAGTAGAAACCTTGCCCCCATTCTTCTTCTGGGACAGGTTGAATAGCCCTGATGCTTAAAAGAGAGAGAACTTGCTTTGAGCCGCTGCCCACTGATTTGGGGGTCGGTCTGGCTAACCGTTTGGGGTTGGTGAGGAGTGAAGTGGAATCTGTTATCCTTGGGAAACTAGATTTAAAACTCATTTGTCCTGGGTAATGAGTTCCCAATTTTTTGCATGCAGGGCAATTTCCCCCCCTAAAGGAACAGTCAGTTGAGCCGGGCTTGGAAGGTTTAAAGTTAAGTCATTGAGACAGTTTACCATAGGGGGGAAGTCTTACTACTCTCCCTGCTTTGGAAGTGGGAGTCCCACCATTGCTTAGGCCTGTGAGTAACTTGGGACTGAAACCTGGGTGTTCTGCTGGTTCTGGGTTTGGACTGAGAAGGCCTGGAAGAGGCAGGAAAGGACCAATCCTTAGAAGGCCAATGCCTACTAAATCTGGGAGGCTGTACTTGCAGGAAATCTTACAGTTTGCATAAATTTAGCTTTTTCCTCCCATCTTTTTAAGTACTACTTCTGCTTTGCTGCCAAACAGGTAATGGAGCATCCAGTAATTTAGCTTTAACATGATCTGGCAAAGATTGCTTCTTAAGCCAAGCATGCCTTCTAAGTACAGACCCAGTGACAGCAGCCCTGCAAGATACCTCTAATGAATCAAAACCACATTGCAAAGTATGTTTTCCAACTTGTTCAGCAGAATGCATTAAATCTTGTACTTCTTTATTTTCAGCACAATCAGGAACCATCATTTTCTGTTTAAGCAATCCAGTAATATGCTGCTGATACTTTAACATATGTAACTGGCAGTTTAAAGCCCTAATGGCCAAAGTTGCAGAAGTGTATACCTTTACCCCATCTAGCCAGGGCCCTGGAATCTCTATCAGAGGGGGTACGATTTTTGGCAGTAGTAGCCTTAATGCCCTTGGGTCCCTGTGAAATGGTCTCAGGATGCGCAGTAGGATTTTTAAAGAGGAACTTGAGAGAGTCAGGTACTCTAATACCCATCAGGTTTTCTAGGAGCAGGAGGTAAAGTGTCAGGGGCCAGGCTAGATTCCGAGAAGGCATCTACAATGTCCAGTACAGGAGGGATAGCTAAAGGCCTGTGTTGAGGCAGGAGTAAGAATTCCTCAAGCCTCTTTTTGGAGTCAGAGTAATCCTGGCTTTCCCAGCAGAAATGCTCCCAAAGAGTAATCGAGGTTTCACCAAAAGAGAAATCCTCTGGAGGGGACGCAGATGGAATGGAGTCCTCTGCATCAGAATCCTCATAGGTAGATAAGGGCAAATCCTGGTAATCAGAGAAAACAGAATCCTGATCAGAAGAATCAGAAGGAAAATCTGTTCTAGGTCTCAGAGGGGGAAGGGTGGTTTCCCCGGATTAGAGTAATAAAATTTTAAGCCATTCTTATTTGTTTTTTAGGCATAGGAGCCTGACCATGCGGTCTGAGCGTCAGTTTTCTAGGCATGGATAGAGTTTTAGGCCTTGAGGAAGATGGCACCGGTTTAATATACAAGTCAGTAGGCCTGAATACACTCAGAAGCCGGTGCCTGCACAGCGGCTCCAGACCCATCCAAGGTAGAGACATCCGCAGGTTCCACAGTTGAAGCAGCAGCACCTTGTGGCATACCTGATTCAAAATGGGTCTCTGTAGATGCCTGCGAATCTCAAGTAGCGGGCATCAGGGGCTGTGAAAGTGCCTCACGGCGAACTGGCGACTAGCTTAGGAGAAGCGTTGTCGACAGTTTTGGACCTATGCAGTATGTCTCTGTCTTTATCTTTGCGTTTTTTCAGAAAGTCTGTAGTCAGGTGGCTTACCGAAGCCATTTCTGGATAATTGAACAGAGCACCAAAATATTTGGAAGCGTAAATGAACAGACTACAAATAGTATGAGGTTTGAATAAGGCACAAAACCGACAGCGAGGTACGTCGTGGTATGTGCCTAAGCAAGGAATGCAGTACGAATTAAAATCTTTGAGGTATTTGGTTTCCACAAGAAATGCAATTAACTTTTACTGACATCGGTTTAGAGCAAGAAAAAGTATCCCCAACGGGGTACTTAGCTCAGTTGAAGACTTCGGATCTGAAATTCGAAAAAGAAAATTTCGGGAGCCGGCCGACCAGCACTTGCGAACTGCTTCTACTTTGGGCACCGCACAACAAGAAAGACTGATGTAATGCAGTCAGCTGCATGCTTTATACCCCCTGACTACCTGACGTCACGGAAGAGGAGACCGCAACCGATGCCAAAACACAAGACTTTGATAATCAGGCCGACTGATGGCTACTGCGAGCAGATAACCTAAATGTGATGACTGCAACAGTGAAACACGAAGAACAGCAGAAAGCAACTGTCTAGAGGTTTTATCAGCAGAAACTGCGATAAATGCTGGGCCTGCAGGAGGGCTTTTGAATAAGAATTGGGTGTCCTGAGGCACCTTTTAAAAACGGTCAGGATGTTGAGAGGCTGGGGGTTGAGAATCTGGAGCCAGTGAAGTGGCCAAGAAGGCATCTTGAAAGGCAGTTAGCAAAGGAGGCACAGCACAGGGGGATGGTTGTTCTATTTGCAGGTCAAAGTACCCCCCCCCCTTTTTTTTTTTTTAAGAGTCAGAGACCTCCGAGATGCCTGCCACTTAAAATGTTCTCTCACGAAGGAAATGGTGCCCCCAAAGGTGAATTCTTCTCCAGGAGACTTCGGGGGGGGGGGGGGGGATGAGATAGGGCTGACAGGCTCCTCTTCCTGTGGGGTGATAAAATCCTTAGGAGAATCTATTTGAGAGTCATACGTCAGTGAGACTCCTTAGAACAGGAATAGTCTTCCTGATACCTCCTAAAGGGGGCCCTGAAGGAGCAACAGCTGGTGGTTGTGTCTGCAAGGCTTGGAATGCCTTAAAAAGACCGTGGGAGAAAATTTCCCATCCAGGAACAGGCTGAGGCTCAGGATGTTTAAGTTTTTGTTTTCTCTTCATAGGGGCAGCTGGCTGAGTATGCGTGGGAGCTGATGTCGGGGCGGATGGTAGGGAAAGAGTAGGCCCTTCCAAGTGTACAAGCCGTGGTCCCCCTCCGCCATCAGGATCTGATGGCTGATTAACCTCAGCAGACGTACTCATCGTTTCCACCATCCAAGCTTCCATTGAGGTTCCCAAACCTAGGTGGGAAATGGAGGTCTGAAGAGATCCCGGGCTTTCATCTACCTCAAGAATCTTTACGGAAGCCTGAGGCGCAGTGTGGGAATCCATCCGCATTTTCTTGGCCTTCTGCCATGGCAGCTCATCAGATGTGCCTACTCCCCCCTCCACAGAGTGTGTGACATGCCGAGGCCTTTGATTTTCTAAGTATAGTTCTAATGCGGCCAGAAGGCTGTGGAGAGTTTTAGGTACAAAGGCTTTGCAAATGGGGCAGGACGCATGGTCGAGGGCCTCACCTAAAGAGAAAATGCACTTTTTGTGCATGTCCCTATGAGGAACGTCTCCCACAAGCACACTTCCCCTTTCTAGTGGACATGCAAGTCTAAGAAACTAACAAAAAAAAACCAATGGGGTACTTATCTGTAGTGGTCGACTGTAGCTGTCATCCAAAAACAAGCAATCTGCTTCTTAAACTGGCTAACAGGAGTCCGACGTTCACTGAGGCAGAAAAATTCTGAAGAGGGTACGTGCAGATGTCACATTTACAGCCTACGTCTGTTAATGGCTCTGACACAAGGCGTCACACTTACCCTCCTGCTCCAAAGACTTTGGTATACTGGCCAGATGCTGGCGCTGCAGGCAGCAACCCCCCCTACTGTAATGAATACCGCAACATGAGAATAGAGGGACATGAACTGTTTTCCATGTCAGAAACTTTAGGTCCGCAGCAGTTGCTGCTCAAATGGGGGCAAGGTCAGTTTCTCTAGCACAAAATTAAGATCCCAAGGAGGAATAGGTTTCCTCCTGGGTGATTTAATGTGGATTACTCCCCTAAGAAATTGCTTTAATAGTGGATGGGAGGAAAGGGGAGGGTGGCAGCCACATATGCAGAGATGGCAGAAGCGTGGATTTTAATGGAAGAATGAGATGGTCCCTGACTCAGCAGGCCAGTCAGGTATTCTAGGATGCTGGAAACACAGGATCATAGGAAGTTTGGCCCTGAAGCCCTTACAAGCCTAGACAAGAGTTTAGCTCATGTTCAGAAAAGTCAGCACCCAATGCCCCTGTCCAGCAGGGACACGGTTGAAATCCCATGGATGTATTTTCCGTTTCCCATCCAGTTATACAGTTTGCGTTTAAAAAGGGGTAAAGAGGTAATGCTTATTTTCCCTTCCATGTATTCAAATCCTGAACCTACTGCACGAGGCTGTAACTCTACTCATTTAACTACATGGATATGTGCTTATTTGGGATCTAGGTGGTGATCTTTGCAACAAACAGAAAATATTTTCCACTTAGCTGTGTAGGATTTCTTGATGCTCTGTCTTCTAGATCCCTTGAGGATGTCTAGCATCTATTTGTTTAGGCTAACACCACTGTGGTTTGTTGTGGGATCGTTCATGCTACAAGGTTGAGGGTCTGCAGATTAGGGTGTACAATGCTTCCCCCTCCTTCTGGGTGAGGACAGTCCATGCTGCAAGGTTGAGGGTCTGCAGATTAGGGTGTACAATGCTTCCCTCCTTCTGGGTGAGATCTACTCTGAGGGTAGCCATGGGCTCTGGTTGGAGAGTTTGTGAAGGAAGGGGTACCAATGCAATCTGGGCCAGTCCAGAGCTGTAAGAATTGCTCTTGGGCAATCTTCTCTTACCTTGAGCAGAACCAGAGGAAGAAGGGGGATGGGAGAAATGCATAAATGAAAAGCTTTGTCCAAGGGAAGGAGAAGGCATCTATTTTCCAAGCTACATATTTGCTCCTGGTATAGAATTTTTGCAGGTGTACATTCTTTTTGGATGCAAATAAGTCCACCTGTGGACTTCCCCATGTTTGGGTTATGGACTGGAAGATTTCTGGGTGCAGATACCACTCGTGAGGGTCCATCAAGTTTCTGCTGAGATGATCTGCCACAGCATTTTGAACTCCTGGAAGTTATTTTGCTATCATGTGCAAGCCGCTAGATAAAGCTGTTTCCCAGATTTGCATTGTTTGACTGCACAGAGGTAAGAGGGTGTCCCTCCCTGTTTATGTAGCACATAACTCTGGTATTGCCTTTCTTGATTAGTAGGACACTTGGAGTCCATTTTTCCTTGAATGCTAATAGGTCCTTTAATACTGCCTTCCAGTTGATGTGTCTGTCCATGGATCCAAAATCCCACTTCCCCTGGGTTTGGAGGTTCTGGAAGTGAGCCACCCCATATTGTCTCAGAGGCATGTGTGGTTAGGGTTTGAGCCTGAGGGAAGATTTTGAAGGGAGGCCTCGATTCTGTGAGCAAATGTGTGCCCACCATGCAAACTCTGTTTTGAGGCAGGATCAGGGGGATATCGGTCTCTAGGGACTGTGAACTCTGGCACTAGACATTCTTCAGGTACCACTGGAGCTTCCCCATATATAATCTGGCAAGGTGAACCATGAGGATGCACGAGGCCATATACCTCAGGGCTTGAAGAAATTCCCTTACCGAGATGCAACTTCTTAACTGGATCTTATGGAAGAAGTTTGCCAGGAAGGAGGCCTTTTCTGGAGAGAGGAAAGCCAAGTCCCCTAGCAAGACTATCTTTTTTGCTGAAGTGTGGGATTTCTGCAGGTTCACTGTGAACCCCAGTGAGGAAAGGAGGTCATGGGTAAATTTGAGGTCCTTGACTAGCTTGGCCTGATCTGTTGCCTGTATGAGGCAGTTGTAATCCCCCTGGTCCTGCAGAAGGCTACTGCTGGTGCTAAGCACTTGGTGAACACTCTTGATACTGTAGATAAGCCTAAGGGCAGTGCAGAAAATTGATGGTGACTGGATCCTGTCCTGAAGTGAAGAAATCTTCTGTGGGACTCCTGAATAAGAATGAGCAAAATAAGCATCTTTTAGGTCTAGAGAGACCATGAAGGTGTGGGGGGGGATATAGGCAGCCATTTTTGGAGGGTTACCATCTTGAATTTTGGAACCAGGACGAATTGACATAGCCTTCCTTTCTGGGGGCCAGGAAGAGCATGGAATAGAGCAGCTTTTCCCTGCTGGGCAGTGGGAATTGGTTTTACTGCTCCCTGCGAACATAGTATATGGATTTGAGCCAAGGCCTCTTATTTTATTTTTTATTTTGGGGGAAGTCTGGATAACCGGAGTATTTTATATACTTTTTAAAGTGGGTCTGTAGCCATTTGCAATAATGTCTAGAACTCATCCTTCAGAGGTGATGAGGGTCCAGGTATGTTTGAAAAGATACCCTTTCCTCCTAGCTTTGAGGATGGGGGGAAGATGAGTCATTGTTGCTCTCTGGATGTGGCTTAGTATCTAGAACTCCCTTGCCTAGGTGCCTCTGAGGCCCACTGCCTCTTGACTGTTGCCGCTGAATGATCTATCCCTTTGAGGTTCCCTCTGCCTACTCCTACCTGGGTAGAAAAGGACCAGTGTTTGGTTGGAAAATGTCTGCTGAACCTGGGTGGTTGTACCTGGAGGAAATATTTTACTTTCTGCATCGACTTAGCCTTATTCTCCATCTTCTTAAGGAAGACTTCTGCCTTGGGCCCGAAAAAAAACTTCTTGTGAAGGGGAGCATCCAACAGGCTAGACTTGACATGTTCTGAAGAGTTTGTTCTCGGCACCAGGCATGTCTCCTAATAACTGATTCAGTAGTGGTTGCTCTACAAGATGCTTGCATGGCACCACAGCCACAACGGAGAAGAAGTTTAGTTAACGAAGGACTGGAAAGACAGACGTCAGTCAATTCTTTTACAAGGGTTTTGTCTTAAAAGATGGAGATCTTTTGCTTAAAGCTGTTCTAGTATAGTCTGTTGGGACTTAATCATATGAAATTAACACTGTAGGGCCCTCATGGCAAGGATGGCAGATGTATAAACTTTGACAAACTTCTCAAGGGCCCTACTCCCTTTGTCTGTAGGAAGCAGGTCCCTAGAGGAACTGGCTCTGGCTCCTTTTGATCCTGGAGTGATAACTTCAGGGTCAGGCAGTAAGGTTTCTGAAAAGATACTTATGGGAATACTGGAACCATGAAAAACCTTCTGGCTTACGTGGGGCAGGTGGGAGGGAGTCAGGTTTAAAGGAAGATTCTGGGAAAACTTCTTCCAGAAAGGGGGGAGGGGATACCCAGTTGCTTATGTTCACGCAAGTCCAGAAATTCCCAAACCCTCTTTTTGCCTGAGTAGTCCTGACCTTCGCACTAATAATGCTGCCTCATGGCATGGAGGGTCTCTCCAAAAATTAAATCTTCAGGCGGTGAGGCTGAAGGGAAGATTGCCTCAGAGTCTGAGTCCTCACAGGAGGCAAAGGAGGGGCCCTCTTCAGACTCAGTCCTCCAATTCAGAGTCTTCCTCAGAAGGGATGGACTCTAGGGGAAATCACTTGAGGATCATCTTTTTCTTTTCCTAGAAGAAGTCTGACAATGGAGAGCAGATACTCTGCTAATCTGATTAAATCCTGGTGTAACCCTTCAGAAATGGAGCCGAAGGGCCAGACTGAAGGCCTGGGAACAGACGCTTTCTTACGGTGGCTAAAGCCTTAGACCCAAGGGCATCCGATGCCTGGATGCCAGTCTGCGGAGATGGAAGCAAATGTGCTGGACTTGGCATAGGCTGGCTGTGGCCTGGCTGCAGAATCTCTGGGTGGAACACACCCCTCGGAAGCAGAGGCCTGCAGAGCGGCCCTGGAACCGACAGACCAGGCAATTTAACTGCCTTGTGTAGAGGTGGATGGAACCAACTGCATGCCAGACTCCGAAAGGATCTTGACAGAGGCCGGAGTTAACGGATCAGAAAAAGGAGGGGGCTGTGAAAGTGCCTCACCTTGTTCAACAATCACAAGCCTGGAGGTAGAAGCAGGTGGTGACGGATTGTCATTGGACGACCTAAGCGTTTGTTTTTCTTTCTTTTGCTTAGGTAGATCAGATTCAGTACGAGTGACAGACACTATAGAAGGCAAGCAAGAAGATTGCTGGCTAGGGAATTTAGTGAAAAATTCTGCCCTGTACCTAATTTTTCTAGTACTGAAATGTGCACAAAACCAACAACCAATGACGTCATGATCTGGGCCTAGGCAAACACAAGAGGAATGAAAGTCTCCGTGTGGGATCTGCTTTCCACAATGGAGATAGTTGTTTACTTTAACTGACATGAGCAAAGGAAAGAAAGTTCCCCAAAGGGTATTTGCTCGATGACACCTCTGGTGCGGACCAACTGACGTACTTCAATACAGCTTCGGGCTCCACCACAAGAAAAAACTGATGATGCAGGCTGGCTACCTTTACATCTGAATGTACTGATGTTGGTCAGGGCATCACCAGCCTGGGAGCTGGAAAGAAATTTCTCTGGTATTCGGGCTGGCCTAGGGCTTTCGCATCAGGAAATCCAAATCAGGACTGCAAACAGTGAAACACGAAGAACAGTCAAAGGGGCTTCTGCTTTGGATGGGTCCTGGTTCTTCTGGAACCAATTACAAAATCTTTTCCATTAGACTAAATGAATTTGCTAGTAAGAGGTTCCCTAGCTTACTTTAATATCTGCTGTACATCCTCAGGGAAAAGGTGCCTTATATCATTCAAGCAGTTAAATGTAAGTTCTGCAGGCTGGGGTGGATCAGTGGATCCTGTCTTGCGACAATATATCCACCTTATGGGGAAGGTTGTGGTCACTGCTTTTGGCCATTTTCATGACAGGGGAGAAAGTACAGTTGTGCAAGTTGCACTTGCCTATAACAGTAGATGTTTAAATTCCTTATTACTGCACTAATTAGTCTCGGAGGCTGTATGAGTTTGTCTCTTAACCAAGACAAGAGGCCAGCTTCCAAAAGCTCTGGCTCCCCTCCCACACTTCACCTTTGACTGCCGATAGGTCAGCCCTGTGGAAGGAAAATAAGCAGTCAGAGTGGAAAATCTTCAAGACTTTCTTGCCTGAAAGTTACATAGCAGCGTACTTATCCCGAACTATAAAAGCAAAAAATAAAAATAAAGTTATGTACTTACCATAATGCTAGATCCATACAGTCTTCTATCTGGCTCAATGGACGAGTTATCTGATCAACCAGAGTGCCTTTTCAGGCTCTTTGATCCAGGGTTCAGACTCCTCACCTACCATGATTCCTTCCTAGCCCCTACAATACCTCGGATCAAATTTGCCCTGTTGTAGCCAATACCTCATCCAGAAGGAATTAAATTTTAACATACTAAAGGGAAAAAAAAATAATTTAGCTCAAGGCAGAATATGTAACAAGGTCCTGGACAGGTCCCATTTGATCAGTCAAGAGGCATTAAATGACAATGTAGTTAAGAGGGATGTAGGGAAGGAAGGCTTTGCTAGATGGAGATGGAAGACGACATGGATTCAGCGTTACAAGTACACAACTTTTGTATTCAGTGTTTTCTTTTCCATCTGACAACATATGGGAGAGATTCCTCAACTACCAACAAACCTAGGTGGACCCATGGAAGGATATTCTAAAGAATGGTGGAGCCAAAGGATGCACAGGCTCTAGACTGCATTTCCAGTTTATAAGAGACAAAGGTGTGAACAGCACACCAAGTAGCTGCAGCACATCTCATCTACTGGGTATTATAGCAATGGAGACTGCCACCCTCTAGTTGAATGGGTCCCCCTCTATGTCGTAGAGATCATCCCTTTTCTTTGTAAACAAAAGTAGTACAGTCAAACACCTGTCCCAGTCTGGCCTCTGAAAAGGAAAGAAAAAAGTCAACCTGTCTTCCTAAAGTCTTTGATACAGTGCAGGCAAAATCTTAACTGATCGTGAACGTCCATCAAATGCAAGGTATATTCACTTTTATTAGAAGGATACAGAAAGAAAACTGGTAGGTTAATAATCTGGAGAAAATATGGATTGGTCTGAAGAAATACACTATCCTCATGAAAAATTAAGTAGGGAGGATAGGTAGCATGATAGTGTTTGCAACTCAAATTCTCCTAGCTGACGTGATGGCCACTAAGACAACAGTTTTCTGTGACAAATATCAGTTCTACTAATGTTGTTTCAAAAGGGGGTTTGGTTAGGGCAAGAAGCAACAAGGTAATATCCTAAAGGAGGAAATGGATCTTGATAAGGGAACTAAGAAAAATTTGTGTTAAAAAGGCTTTACAGCTTCACAGAAAGAGTTCTGTTTTTCTCCCACAAGGAAACTGGATACAGCATTTAGCTGATCCTTAGGTGTTGAAAAACTAGCACCCAACTGGAATAACCCTGCCAGAAAAAAAAAACAGAATAGAAGGGCAAGGGTATTCAAAGGATCAAAGCCTTTGGAATAAGCCCAGATAAAAAAAAAAACCTTTCCAGTTACTTTTGGTAACCTTTCTTCCGGCCAGTTTCTGTTGCAAAGATAACATGTTAACTGATGTGGAAAGTCTGGCACCCCTGGGCATTATTGGAACTGGAGAAACCTCTGGTTAGTTCAGCAGCTGGAGGACAATCATTTAGTTTCATGGCTTTCAAGTCTCTGAGGCTTGCCGGATGAGTGAAAGTCTGGTAGAGGATCAAGAACCTAGGGAGGGTATTTCAAATCAGGCCAAAAGAAATAAACCAGACCTGTAAGGGATACAAGGGACCAATGTGAATCACTGTTACCCTTGCGCTGGATGGCTTTCTGTAGAAACTTGGATACAAGAGGAAAAGGTGAAATGTGTAAAGTTGACGTGGGGGCCAACTGTGGACTACAACATCCTTTGGCGACTCTCTTTTAGGGGGACAGGGCAAAATAGCTGTTGCACTTGGTGCTCAGAAGAGACGTGAATAGGTTGCACTGATTGGAAATCACATTCGCCACTGAATGTTTGAGTGGACCACTTGTGAGGCAGAAAAGATCCGCCTGTTTGTATGTCAAGAACTTGCAACTCCCCAGGATGTGCACTGCCACCAGAAAGTGTTGGAAGACATTGTCCATTGCCAAACCCTCATGGCTTCCTGGCATAGAAGGTATGAGAGATGTTTGAGATTCAGTCTCTTCCACAGTTTTGGTATTTTTCGATTTGTTGGCACTCGGCATTTTGAGTTGCAACATTTCAATAGGAAGTCACCCCCACCCCAGAAGGGATGACTGTGGTTGTCTGGGGTAGAAAAATGAAAAGGCAGACCTCACAAGACTAGTAGGAAATAATACAACTGCATACTGGCATGAGACGTATGAAGAACTGCAAGGATTGATGTTAACACTGACCATTGTATGGAAAGGGTCCACAGTAAAACTCATGAAAAACTTGCCTGAGAACCAGAGTAATGGATGCACCCATAGATCCCCCTAGGCAAAATATCAGCCTTGGTTGGGGACTTGAATAAGAGAAGAGCTGGCGAACTGGTGAGTGAAGGACTCTCAAATCTGGATGCTTGGCAATTTGAGATGTGTCCAGGAAACAGCCTATGAATTCTATTGTCAGTCGGTCTCGGCTGGCTTTTCTACATGTTTACAGTAATCACTAAATGATGAGAAATGGAGTAAGAAGTCCCTGCACTGGATAAGCAGATCCCTAGTGAGTGCGGTGAGAAGCCAGTCGTTTAAGTAGGGGAACACCATGCATTTGACGTACACCCTGGGGGCTGTGGTGGGACCAAAGGGCAGTGCTCTGAACTGGAAGCGACTGCCTCTCAGCAAAAAGTGGGGAAGCCTCAGACTGCCCTGCTATCTTAATTTGGTAGCAAGGATTCTGAAGGTCTACCATGCAACATCCAGTTGTCCTTCCTCAGAATGGACTGAACACTGATCATTCTGAATTTTGGTTCACAAATAGAGTCAAGCAACTCTGGTCTAAAATGGGCCTGTGGTCCCCAGTCTATTTTGGAACCAAAATGAATATCGAATAGACTTTTGATCCATGCTAGTCTGGTGGGACCTCCTTGATGGCTTGCTTTTCTAGCAGCTTTGACACTGCTGCTACTGCAAATTCACCTCAACTGTGTGGAATGCCTGGGATTTTCTTTGTTGGAGGAAAGCAAAAGTAATCATGTAACCTCCAGTGAGTATCTTCTGCAACCATGAATCTGAAATGATAGCCAGCCAGGCATGAAGGTGTGGAAATAAGTGCCCCCCCCCGACAGTGTTTCCTCAGCAAAAGGACCTTGAAACCCTTGATTCTGATGTCTACCTCTGCCCCTGGGCAACATCCACTGAAGTTACCCCCAACCCATCCTGGGAAAAATTCTGGGATTTACTAAACCATGACTTCTTTTACCTGGAACCACAATAGTGGAAAGTCCTTTGGGGTGGAAAAGCGTATGCCTACAGTAGACAGTCTTGCCCTTCTACTCACTTCTGGTGAGTGGATCTTTGACATTTGGTCTAAAGAGTGTTGAACCATCAAAGGAAGTACATCGAACCTCTCTGCAAAATCAAACTTATCCAGGCATGCTGGTGAGTAAGCAGTGCCAATATCTACCGCTCTCCATGTATCATCAGCTGTGTTAAGATACCAGCAGCATGGCCATGGACTTTCACTGAAGGGAGATGTACAAAAGAAAAATATAGAATTGCAGCTATTAGCAGACAGGTTACTGGAAGTGACTTGCAAAGTTCCTTACTCAAGTCCCTCTGGAAACGAGTAGTGTGTTAGCTAGTTCACAGCACTAACAGCAAACATGGTGAAGCTCATATCCGTTTTTACAAACCTGCCCAATGCCATAGACTCTGGCATATTCTAGGGGGAATAAACAGAAATGCTTTCTTCAGAAAGTGCCTAGTTGGCTACTGCAACCACCATGGCACCTACTGGGGGACCCATGCTCCAATGTGACCTATTCCTGGGAGACAAGAATTTTGTCAGGTTTTCTGGGAATCAGCTCCACCACACTGGCTTGCTTCCAAGCTATTACACCAAATCAGTGAGCTTTTCAGTGGGTGGGACAACTCAGAAGATAGATGGGCCAGCTTCAAAAGGCTCAAGGGAGTAACGACTCTTCTGGGGACATTGCTTTGGTGGACTAGTTCCCCTCCCCTCTTTTCTTCATCAATCGGAGGATGTTTCAGAAAAAGACATCTTCTAGAGGGGATCTTTGGGACACCCTCACTTCCTCAAAGTCAGTATCCTCAGTGAAGGATTCCTGTGGAATCTGGATGCTTCCTCTTGCAAGTCCATTTACTACAGCTTTCAAGTGGAGGCTCCAGAAAAGGCTTTGAAGTGGAGGTGGAAATCGCCACATGAAAAACTTCAAGGCTTACTGAGTTTGGTTGTCCCAGTCAGATAGGATAAGCGAAAGGAGGAGCAACAACAACTGAGGGCAGAAAGAATGTTGCAGAGTGCATGGGAGAACTCTCTCTCCTGGCCTGGAGAGGACTCAAACTCTTCAAAAGCAGGAGGAGAGACTGGTGCAGAGGAGAGACTGGTGCAGAGGAAGACCCCTTTCTGAAGCAGACACTGGAGCAAAGTTGTTTAGGGTTGAGACATCTAAGGGGAAGAGGCAGCTCAGAAAACCTCCAAGTTAACCCACTGACTCATGATTCAATGGTGTCAGATTTGAAAGGGTGTGGGGAAACTATCAAAGTTGAAGCCAACCAAGCTCTAAGCTCCAAGGACCTCTTCATAGTTATCACTCAGAGCCTTGGGCACCAGATCCAATGGTCGGAGCTGTGAAGGAGAAATCAATAAGGGTGCAATTGGGACCTGACCTGGTGCCAGAGAAATGTCCGTATCATACTGATGTCTGCCACTGAAGGGCTTTGACTATCAAACATCTGAATGAAGATGGCACCAAAGGTGGTCTGGAAGACCAGAGGGTCAACCTGTCTTGAAGTATACGGGAGTGGGACAGAGGACTGGCTGGTTCCGGGAGCATGGTGGAGAAGGAGAATGGATCAAAGTTTGCTCCTGCCCTGTAGCTGAATCAGACTGCCTCAGAGTCTTCAGCTCTGGACCACAAGCGTCAAATGGTTCTTAGGATCTCTTCAGAGCTTTCTCCTTCTGCTTCTCTTTTTCCTTCTTTTAGGATGTCTTGGACTGGTCTAGTTTCTTTGCAAAAGGAGAAGCAGACTCTGAAGACAATGAATCTCTGAATTAGGTAAGGAGGAGACGCTTAAGAACTAACTTGTTTCTCTTGTTAGAGCCTTGGCTCCGAAGGTAGAACAGGACCCATTCAATATGCAAATGATAAACTGCCAGACACGCACTGTATGTAGGTCTTGGGGGTGGGATGCTGTCCCTGCAGGCACTACACTTTTGAAACGAACAGGCCCTGTCAGAAAATGACAGCAAACAGTTTAACACCGAATCCCAAGAAACAAAAGAAAAAGTAGCTGAAGTATCACTAAAGCATTATTAGAAAAACTAACAGTATAAACAGATGCAAGATAAATAAGTTTTTTGTTGTAAGCTTGGAGTGGGGAGAAAGTGTGGGAAGGAAACTCTCAAAATACTCTTAAGTTGAAAGAAACAAGTTATGTACTCACCAAAATTATGCATTTGTGTTGTCCATTTTCATTCATCCTCAACTGATGGGTCTCAAATCTGACCTTGGATCTGGCTCAGCTGCTTCTTCTAGACTCAAGGCTCGAACTCTTGAGCTCCTCCCTTTACCCACAATGCCACACTAATTAGCATACCTCAGATAGAGTTTGCTGCCCCCAGTAATACACAACTGATCCTATAAGGCAGAGAAAGAGCTTAAACAAGAAACAATAGTTCCCGAAGTAGCATCACTTATGTCTCCACAAGAAGGGAGGGAAGGGGTTAGGGGTGCGGGAAGTTTAAGAATGAAAATAGGCAACACCAATGCATCAGTATGGCAGCTGCACAAAAAAATTCTGTATCTGATGACATTTTCATTTACTCCTCAACTGATGGAAGAGTCCTCAACTAGATGAACCCTGGTGGTCCTCATGGAAAGATGTTTCAGAGTACTGCAGAGCCAAAGGCAGCTCTGTTCTAGAAACAAAATCCAACTCGTAATGAACAATAAAGGTATGTACACTGGACCAAGTGCCAGCAGCACAGATGTCATCTACTGATATTCTTGGTTAAAAAAAAGCTGAATAAGTGGCCACAGATCTTGTGGAATGTGCTCTAGGTGTGGGCTTAGGCAAAGGACATGCAATCAGTTAACCAGCTGGTTAAAGTCACTTTGGAAACTGCCATGCCCAATCTGTTCAATGAAAAGGATACAAAGAATTGGTCAGTTTTCCTGAAATTACAGCAGGCAGTAACAAAGCTGAGCTACCATGAAGTAATAGTCATCTAGAAGTCCGTAAGATAATTCAAAGCGGTAGCAAACTTTAGTAAGTGTGATAAAACGAAAAACTTTACAACGGCAAGTCCTATTTGATGTAAAACAAGATAAAACGTCCAACAATGAAACCTATTTGATAAGTGCTTTCGGCAAATGCCTTCTATAGATCATAAAGCATTCACAAATAATTTTAAAAGGAAAGACAGCCAATCAAAACTATTCTTATTCTATCAAATGTCATGGCAAAAGAGGGGTTTAACTGGACTAGCTGAAAGCAGGTGGATCGCTGACTTACAAGCACACAAGACTCCAGTCTTAAATGGTGTATTTCCTTTAAAACCACTGTTAGCCGGGCGGAAAATTAATTGGTCAAACCCCTATTTTACCATTATGTGTCTCTGATAGAATGACCATGTTGCCCCACATACCAAGTAAGTAAAACAAACTACAAACATAAAAATAAAGAATACACTGCAGTGAGGGCATACATGGTATATAAAAAAACACCTTTAACACAGACTAGTATTAAGCTCTTTCGTCCCTATAACCTGGGACTTCATCAGAATACACTTTCACCATGTACTGATAATGTAAATATCCCTACATCAACTCTAATAGGTTAATTGATACTCCAATCATTTTCCTGCAAACAATTTTAACATTAACCCATTGTAAAAAGTCAAGCTAAATAGGTTGAGTAGATAATATAATACAGCAATAAATACGTAACTTAATTTTACAATACCTTATTACTATTTGGAACCCCTTGAACCAACATTTTACCTTTTTATAAAATTAACAATAAACAAAATAAAAAAGACTAAATTTTGTTGGCTCTTTCGTGCAATACAGGTAGAATGGAAATTGCATCATTTAATCTGTGTGTGTGGGGGGGGGGGGCATGGCAGCCAACCTTAGTTGCCCCAGAGTTTCCTTCTTTAAGATATTTTTCCAATCACCACCCCCTCTGATTGATTTGAATACACTCCAGAATGCCAAAGGTAAATTTCATAAACCCATCGCATACCAAAGAGTGTTTGTATAGGGCATTAGTCTCATTGTTAATTTCATGTAGGTGCTCATATATCCTAACCCTCAAGGCACGCTCAGTTTTTCCCACATAAAAACAGTTACATTTTTCACACTGGGATAAGTATACTACTTTAGTGGTGGTCCAATTCCCCTTCTGGAAAATAATTTTGCTCCTCACTGGGTTCAAGGGTTGCTTCCACCTCCCTGGTGATATATGTACACTGATTACAGCCCCCACAAGGCCTGGTGCCCTTTTTATAATATTCAAGTGGGCTAGTTTTAAACTCTAGCAATCTTTTAAAATTAGCACCTGTTTTGTTAATGAAGGATGGCCCTGACTTTAGAAAACAACTTCATGATTTCTGAAGGGGAATATTTCCAACAAGTTAAGGGTGTAGCTATGGGGGCAGCTTTCGCTCCTGTGTATGCTAACCTTGTACCCCTTGGTTGGGAAAATAGATTTTTATTTAATTGTCCCTACTGGAAGAATATACAACTTTACACAAGATTTTTGGATGACATTTTTATTTTGTGGAAAGGTTTGAGGGAAGAGATTCAGGAGTTTGTGCAGTACTTCACCACAACCACTGAATACCTAGAATTTAATTATTTCCACACCTCGACAATTTACTTGGACACGAGCATTTCACATTCAGGTGAAGGTTTCAAGTCCAATATATATATATATATATCATAAAGAAACCTTTTGCAATTCATACCTACACTATTCTAGCAACCACCCAACAGTCCAAAAAAAAAGATTTCAGTGAAGGGACAAGCTATTCGTGTTGTTAGGATGACTTCCCATTTTGGGGACGTCAGAAATTAACTGGATAAAGTACGAAATATGTTTTGTGAGAGAGGATATCCAAAGAAACCGGTGGATAAGACTCAAGTATGTTTATAGTAAATTTGGGGCAATACAAGATCCTGCTGGGTACTGGTCTTGGAAACGATCCAATTGAGAAAGTTTGAGAAGGCCTGTGTGTTACAATACAATTACTTTTCCAAGGAAATAAAAAATGTGTTCAAAAAGAATAGGAACATATTTAATCTTAATCCTGAAATGTATAAAACATTGGGTGATGGGCCGTCCTTTATTAACAAAACAGGTGCTAATTTTAAAAGACTTAGAGTTTAAAACTAGCTCACTTGAACATTATGGGAAGGGCACCAGGCCTTGCGAGGGTCATAATCAGTGCACATATATCACCAGGGAGGTGGAAACAACCCTTGAGAACACAACAGGGAACAATTATTTTTCGGAAGGGGAACTGTACCACCAGTAAAGTAGTATACTTAGTCCAGTGTGAAAAATGACCAAAGCCCTATAAAAACACTTTGGTATGCTACGGATTTACAAAAATTACCTTTGGTATTTTGGAGTAAGCCACAGTGGTGCAGCGGTAGCGGTTGCCTCGCAGCAAGAGGTTCTCCCATTCGATTCTTGGCTAAAGCACCTTCTGTGTCGAGTCTGCATGTCCTCCCCACTGTCAAGTGGCGTTCGAAAGATATGCGTAGAATGGGCGTGCCTTAGTTGAAGGTTTGGCATCGAGCTGGCACCTCGGCACCCGTAAAAAAAATCCACCGCCAATCATTAGCAGACCGGAGCTCCTCTGTGGCGACTCCTAACCGGGAAAAGCCGAAACAACCACCACCTTTGGTATTTTGGTGTGTATAAAATCAATCGGGGGGGGTTGGAAAAATATCTCGAAGGAAACTCAGTGGCAACCAAGATTGGCTGCCATGCACCCCCCCCCCCACCTAAGACTAAATGATGCAATTTCCATTCTACATGTATTGCACAAAAGAGCCTTTAGTCTTATTTTGTTTTTTTTATTTTTTTAAAAAGGTAAATGTTGGCTAAAGGGTAAAAAATGTGGTAATGGGGTATTATAAAATCAAGTTATGTATTTATTGCTGTATTGCATTGTCTTTACTCAACTTATTCAGCTTGACTTTTTACAATGGGTTAATGTTAAAATTGTTTTTAGGAAAATGATTGGAACATCAGTTAACCTATTAGAGTTGATGCAGGGATATTTAAATTGCCAATACACACTGAAAGTGTGTTTTGATTTAGTCCCAGGTTGTAGGGACGAAAGCGCTTAATACTGGACTGTGTGTTAAAGTTTTTTTTTTTTTTTTTTTTTACCATTTATGCCCTCGATACAGTGCTTTTATTTTTGTATTTATAAAATGAGATTGTTGGAAAGTTTTATTTTATCGTATTTATTAAAGTTTGCTACAGCTTTGAATTATTTTATGGACATCTAGCTAAAATTCTTCGTGGTGGCTCAGCTTTGTTTTTATTGCCTATTGTTCATGCATTTACTTAGCTAATCAGTCACTTTTTTTTTTTGTTAGTTTTCCTGAAATCTCTGATCCAATGGAGATAAAAATTGAAGATGCCTGTGCACATCCAAAAGATGAAGCATGTACTCACCTTTACTAGAGAAATTTGGAAAGAAAACCAGGAAGTTAGTGATTAATGGTAGACTCAGAAGCCACCCTACGTATTAAAAAAAAAAAAAAAAAAAAGGATTGGTACACAAGGAGAGACTACCCCTAAGAAAACTCAGCTAGGGAGATTTGGAGGAGAGAGCCTGAACTTCAGATACTGGTCTAGCTAACAGCAGCAACTCGACAAATAGTCTTCCAGGACAAAAGCTTCAGGTCCATCTTGGCTGAAGGTTCAAAAGGGCTTTGGGTCGGACCATGAAGGAAAACAGTTAAATCTCATGCAGAAGTAGGGTCCTTAGCAAGAATGTGTCTTTCAGAAAAGGCTTTGCATAACCTGGAGGAAGCGAAGGAAAAATGATTTTCACCTGAAAGAAAGTAGGAAATGGCAGCTAACTGCACTTTAATACTGAAGAAACTAACCCCCCTCATAACAAAAATGGAAGATAAAAATTCAAGACTGCAGATCTAAGGGAAGAAAGGGGGATGCAAATCTCTAGGGCCCGAACTGAAAATCTCTTCCATTTACTTTTGTAAATTTTCTTGGTAGAAGCCTTTTGAGAATACAACAGAATATGTCGGACTGGAGAGGAAAGCCTGGGCTATCTAGCCAGTGGAACTGGAGAAACCATGCAGTCAGCTTGAGGCCTGTTATGTCCCGATGAATTGTCCCTGTCGGAGTACAGTCTGGACTGGCGTCCAGTATTCAGGGCAGATACAGAAGATAAGGAAGGGAAACAAAATTTGCCCAGATCAAAAAGATGCGATGAGAATAACTGCTCTTCAACCAGTACGCTTTCTGTATGAATTTGGTGATTAGAGGTAACGGGATAAGCATAAAGGAGATACGAGGGCCAATTATGAATTATATCTTATTTTGGACATTCCCCTGGAGGTGGGACCAGGGCAAAGAACCTGCAGCACTTGAGGGGGGCGTGAAAGTTGCAGCATGGTTGGCCCCATCGATGGAAAATTCTCTCCTACACTGACATTGAGACACCATTTGTGAGGCATCAGAATCGGACCTACTTTGTCTGCAACCATGTTCGGTTTCCCTGGTATGTGCGTTGCTATGGGAATGCAGCTGGAAGAGTTCACCCACTGCCACACACACAAGCCTCTCGACACAGCAAATAAGATCTGAACCCCCCACCCTATGTAACAGACTACAGACACAGTTTGAATCAATCATCCCGAAGGGGAGAGCATTTTGAAAGGTCTGCATCACTAGGAAGACTGCTCTCATTTCAAGGACATGGATATGCACACACTGGTTTCTTCTGGGAACCAAGTACCTCTGACTGTCCTTCCCAAGAAATGCTGCAACCCCCCCCCCCCCCCAGATGGGAGGCATCCATGGTTACAGTGGTCACTGGCAGTGGGAGAACAAACAGCCCAGAGAAACGGTCTGAAAGGACCCACCAAAGAAGACATTTTTTGCAAATTTGTATGCTCCTTACTGATGCGTACAAGGGCTACTGAAGAATACACCATTGTATTGACAGAGTCCACTGCAGAATCTGCATATGAAATCTGGCTAAAGGAACCAGAGTAACTATTGCTGCCATGGACCATAAGGCTTGCAAGACTAATCATGATGGGGGAGAAGAAACAAAATCACTTCCATGACCTGGGATCTGAGGGTTTGTACTCTGGCTAGAGGGAAGTGACGCTATCTGATTTGACCTTGTCTAGATGAGCACCCATGAATTCCAGATTCTCTGTAGGCATGAGCTGTGACTTGTAGTTTACTATGATGCTCAGATGGAGACAACTGTATCAAATAGTCCCTTGCTTGTAAAAGTAGATACCTGGTCAGAGCAGGAGCCAATTGTCTAAACATGGAAACACCCCAAATTCCAGCAACCTCAGGTGAGCTGTTACCACCACCATGCAATTTGCTGAACACCCTGATGGCCATGGTGAGGCCAAAGGGCAATGCTCTGAACTAGTAATGACTGGCTCCCAACCAGAAGTGCAGATACATTCTGGAGTGCCTGTACATTTTTATGAGATGGATCAGGATGCATACCATCAAGCTCATCCAATCATCCTTTTGCAGTAGGGGCAAAATGGACTGAACCATGACCATACAAAACCTTGAATATTTCACATATTGGTTTAATTTGCTAAGATATAGGATAAGTCTCATGTCCTCTTGTCTTTTTTTGGCACTAAAAAATAATCATGAGGAAGTCCTATCTGGTCGGGCGCATTCTGGATTACTTTTTCTAGCTGCTTTTGTATTTCCAAGACTGCTGTCTCCACTGGTATGATGGGACATCAGGGATTATTTTCATTTTTATAAGGGGAATTTGGGAAAATGGTATAAAATTAACTGGATATGATCCACTACACTCAAGAATCTTTTGTGATGGATGCGCTCCCAGACTGCCTTCAGAGAACATCAGCTAGGCAACTTTTCAGGAGTGTTGGCAGAGTTTTGCCTTGAAAGGAATCTTAGAAACCCTGGTACTGTAGGCCACCCCGGCTATGAGGATAGTGTCTTCTGTTAAGATGTCCCCCCACCTCTGGGGGAACCATTTCCTCAAGGCTTCGAAAGGACCCTGGGACTTATGAAACCACATCTTTCTGCCTCCTCGCTGAATCTTGGAAAAAGGTTTCTGAGGAAGAGAAAAACAAATCCCAACAGCAGACAAGGTCTTTCTATCTTGCTCACTTCTGGAGAGCATTTCCTTCACCTTCAGATCAAACAAAATTGAACCATTAAAGGGAGCATTGATGAAGACTTGAATGGCTTCACAAAATTGCATGGCACATCTAGGCATGTCTCCTGATGGCTATGCCTGAACCTGCCTCCTGTAAGGAACCCTCTACAGTGTGGGATATTAGCCTCAAGGATGTATTGGATATTGACTGAAAGGTGGCCAATGCTGAAGAAATCTTGTTTTGGTCCTCCACAGACATGGACCAGGAAAGCGATTTGGAGAGCTCTTATCAAATCTCTTTGCAACCTTGTAAAGTACGCCAAATAATTTGGCGACTATAGGGAAAGGTTGCTGAAGCATGAACGTGCTTTCCAAATCTGTCCAAAGCCCTAGGCTCCCGGTTAGAGGATGAAGAGAAGCTCGCTCTTAGAGGCTGTGGCCACAACCATGTCATTTACTTGAACCACCTTGCTCCAGTATGCTCTGTCCTTTGGGGGAGAGGTCAAAATACTATCTGCTCCATAGCACCTGGCTCCTTCCATGCATGGCATTAGACAAGGTCCATCAGCTCATCAGTGGGGGGTAGGGTGTCATCCAAGAAACAGCCAAGTCAGACCCGAAAGCCTCCAGGAATACAGACTCCTCCTGGGAAGGGGGGGGTGTCAGAAGACCATCCACTTTTCTGTTTTACAAGTTCCATGATTTCGCCAAAGGAGATGTCCTCAGGTGGACATCTGCGGAACCCTTCCCCTTCATCGAAGTCAGTGCCCTCAGTGAGAAATTCCTGAAGGGAATCCAAGTAATTCCTTTTGCACAACTTCATCAGTGGGGTGGTCTGGTGCTGTACAGGAAGTAACAAGGGAGTCCTGACTGATGGCGTGGAGATTTGACAAGGTTGGCTGTCCTGCTGGGATGTAAGTGACAGGCTCAGAATTGAGACCCAACAGTGGAATAAAGATAGTATCCGAAGGGAGGGAGAAGGATGGCTTCTCTTCTAGGCAAAGAGAAGGTCCTCTCTACTACTTCAAAGGCAGAGGTCCTTGGAGAAAGAAGTCAAGCTGGCAGCACTGGAGATGAAATTCACTGTGGCGACAAGTCCAGTATCGCCCCCCTCCCAAGGATGTAGTCAGACCACAGCTGTCCTGTGCCGAAAAACCTATAGCAAAGGATGCCTCAGACAATTCTGGAATCAACTCCAATCCACCAAGAGTTGGGCACCAATGCTTTGGCTCCAAGAGTATTCCTGCTCTTAAAGGATCAGAGCCGGATGACTCAAGGACATGGTCACAGTTGGAGGAGATGGAGGGCAAGCTCGCAGGTCTAATGGAAGATGGGGATGGGATTACCTGCACCTGGATCCGAGTTCTAAGGAACGTCCTCATTATTCTATCCACCACTACTTCAGACAAGCTGCTGGAAGACCTAAGGGGGAAGTTGATAGATGGTAGTTTGGAATGCTTCCTCAGTTTCTTAGAGAAAGGGAGAAAAGTCATGAAGATGATGGCTCTGGCGAGTATAGGGGTGACTAGATCCAAAGGAGTCAAATCAGATTTTTTTTTTGAAATTTATGAAGGTGACAGCGGCCAAAGCTAAAGTAGGTGAATTGTCCCGGAGACCTTTTTCTGGAGTTCTCATCCTTCAGAGCCGACTCAAGCGTCCCTTTTTCAGACCTCTTAGAGGGGGTGATCCCCAGTAGCTACAGAAGAGGAAGTAGAGGAAGATCCTTCACCAGCAGTTTATTCCTGTAGTCACTAACAGCTCTGGAATTGAACCCTGCACAGATAATGCAGTCAGTATCCAAATGTGCCACATCCAAGCAGTAAATAAGACTCTGTGGGCATCAGAACTAGGAATCTTATGCCTACAGGAAGTGCATTTTTTTTAATCAATCAGCTTATCTGCCATGATCAACACAAATTGCACAGAAAAGAACAGTAGGAAAAAAGATACTAACAATGGTATAGAGGTATAGCCTCTAATGGGTAGAATTTAGGGGGCTACAAATGGAAGAGTACCAACAATGTACTCAAGGAGTACCCAAGAAACTAATGGGTATCAAATAAAAGGACTACCTGACAGGCAGAAACCAACTACAGGGTAAGGGAGGATAGGTGGAAGGAAAAGGGAAGATAAGAATAACAGACCAAAAAACTTACAACCCTGAAAAGAACACCAGATTCCTTGAGAGAACGGGCTCAGTGTCGGAGCAATATGGTGGCAAGCAAGATCTGAGGTACGCTAGGTAAGTCATTATGGGTACATGAAGCACGACAGTTGGATCTGTGAATCTGAAAAAAGCATCAGACACGGATCTGAGGTCAGATCAGAGACCCATTAGTTGAGGAATGAATAAAAATGACATCAGATTCAAGGATTAGGTACAATAGCTATCGACAGAAACAGTAACAGAAATTATATTTCTTGCAAGAAGCAGACTAGAAATATTGAAAATATTCACTTAATTACCTGTGACTGCCAAGCCCTCAGGATCACATCTTGACTAAACAGGCAGCAAACAAGATCTGATGTATTGTAAGGGAAAGAGGGAATTATGGGTAGGGACAGAGTCTGATCCAATAACCTATTCACCGAACTGGACAAAGACAACATCGAATCCAATTTATATATGAACAAACTACATAAAAAAAAACTTGTGTACAAGAATAGGAGAAGGAATAGGACAGCAAAATGCAAGGAATTTGAACAGCTACTGATGTGGGTATGTGTAACTTGCACATCTGTACAAAGTTTATCATTCCCACTGCCGCCTTTCAGGCTATGATTACAAAGACTTAACCAGAGTGGGAGGAGGAAGGATATGGATCTAGGAATCCATAACAGTCCTAACAAAGCAAGTCCTAGATCTAGAAAAGAAATTAAGTCTATAATGCCTTGGAAAGGTATGTACAGAGGACCATGTAGCTGTCACTTAAATGCTGAGTCCACCCCTTTCCGATATGCTAAACGAAGATGATGAAGCCCTGGTAAAGTGGGTCTTGATACTGCCTGCAACTCATTTACTATGTTGGGCGTAAGAAAAGGCAAAAGCCAAGAACAGACAACCGGAAATAGTTTTGACATGAGTTGTGCTTTCTTTGTCCCAATATAAGAAATAAATAGCTGGTAAGCTTTTCTAAAGGACTTGGTTCTAGCAAGATAGTACCCAAGTTACCTACACACATCCAAAGTATATACAAATCTTTCTTTGTGGCTCTAAGGATCTGGATCTAACACCTGAAGACTGACGGCTTGATTCAAAGTGAACTCCGGAACCACCTTGGTAAAAGTTATGTACTCACCATAATGTTCCATCTGTGTTGTTCATTTTCATTCAGCCTCAACATATGGGACTCTGATCCGGACTTGGCCATTACTACGGCTCGTGGAAGCCTACAAACTCTCGAGCTCTTCCCTACCCATAATGCTCTAGTCTCCTCTCACCTCATATAATGCATATAGCTTGAGAGAAAAAAAATAAAGAACTATGCAAAATACCATTTCTGGAGTTGAAATCCAAGGAAGCAAGGGATGCTTTGTGTCCTCACAAATATTTCTTGACTGAGGGAATTTGAACCAAAAAAGGCCGGGGGCTGAAGGGTAGGGAGTTTAGGATGAATGAAAATGGACAACACAGATGAACGTTGTGGTGAGTACATAACTTAAATGTCAGTTTTCATTCATCTTTAGCTACCTGAGCCCTGGCTGGATCCTAAGGAAGGATGTTCCTGAGAATGGCCGAGCCAAACGGCTATTCTTCCCCTTGAGACCAGATCTAGTCTGTAGTTGTTGATAAAAGAATGTAGATTTGACCAAGCAGCAGCGCAAATATCATCCATGGAAGCTCTAGGCTGAAAACTGTGGAAGGTGCCACAAATCTGGTAGTATGAGCTCTTACAGCTTTATGAAGGGGCACACTTAATTGCACATACACCAAAGAAATGCATTCTGTTATCCATCTGGCTACAGTTACCTTCTTGACAGGCCCCGACCTATGGTGCGCAAAGGAAATGAGAAGTTGGCCTGATTTCCTGAAATCTTTTGTATGATCCAAATAGCACAGCTGTCTATGGACATCCAACGAATGCAGCAATAACTCCCCTTGGTAACTGTAATTTGGAAGGAGAACTGGAAGATGACTGGCCTGATTAATATTGGATTCTGACACCACCTCTGGTAAAAAGGAAGCATTGGTCTGTACGGTAACCCTATCCTTGTAAAAGACCAAGGTAAGGGGGTTTTCAGGACAAAGTGTGAGGCTCTGATATTCAACTGGCTAAGGTTATAGCGACCAGAAAAGCGGTCTTCCAAGACAGGCATTTTAAATCACATTTGGCTGCAGGCTCAAAGGGAGACTGAGTCAGGGCCTGCAGTATTAGAGTTAAACCCCATGGGGACAGGGTCCTTAAAGGGAGGTTCTGGCAAATGAGTACCTTTCAGGAACACTTTTCAAATTTTTGCAGAAGCCAAGGAAGAATTGTGTTATCCCAGCATGGAAATTTGAAATTGCTGCAAGCTGAGCTTTAATGGTAGATGTGCTTGCTCATTTGTTAAATAATTCTACCAGGAATTCAAGGACTGAATACGTAGGAGCTGTAAAGGGCTCTGTGATTTTTCTCTGTCCAATAAACAAATCTCTTCCCATTTGCTTTTATATACTTTCCTAGTACAAGGTTTATGGGACCATAAGAGAACAGAATGGACTGGGGAAAAAAGCATAGGTTGCCTGGCCATCAACGAAACTGGAGAAACCATGCGGTCAGTTTGAGGTTGGGAAGGTCTGGGTGAAATCAGTCCTTTAAGATGGGACAAAAGGTCGGGAGTCGGATGCAGAATCCAAGGTGGAGATAGGTGAGGCCACAGGAAGGGGAACCTCACTGGCTGAGGCCAGTTATGCCCAATAAAGGATTACTCTCCTTTTCAATCTCACTGTCTTTTGTAAGAATCTGGGATCAAGGGAGTTGTGGGATAGGCGTACAACAGACCGGGGAGGGGCAATCCTGAAGAAAATCATCCCTCGGTGGCTGCCCCGCTAGGGGGATTAGGGTGAAGAAGCTGCTGCATTTGTTGTTTAGAGGAGATGCAAAAAGTTCGTAGCAAGGCTGACCCCATGGACAAAAAATCATTTTCGCCACTTTGTGGTTGTGGGACCAGTCAAAAGGTAACTGAGGACCTGCTGAGTTTATCTGACTGGACTTCCTCTGAATGTACATTGCTACCAGAAAGTGATTGGAAGTTACTGCCCACTGCCACACACACAACTTCGACACAGGGGGTAAGACATGGTTCCTCCTTGCTTGTTGATATACCAAACTACAGACATTCTCTTTGAATTGCAGTTGTCCCGACAGGGAGTGAATCTTGGAATGCTTGCAATGGCAAAAGCACTGCTCTCCTCTCCAGAGCACTGACATGCAAGCTGGCCTCTACAGGGGACCAAGGGCCTTAGACCGTCTTCTCCAGACAATGCCTCCCCTACCCAATCTTGGAAACGTCCGTGGTCACTATAGCCTTGGGCTGAGGAGGTATGAATGGACAAACCTTGTTGGAGAGGGCATGACTGTGCCCACCATGAGAGGTAATTTTTGCATATCCAAGTCACTCATCTTTGTAGACATGGGGGGAGTGAAAAAGGACCATTGGGTTTGTAGCATCCATTGTAAAAACTCATGTGGTACCTTGCTAGAGGTACTAAAGTTACAGCTGCCGCCATCGAGCCTACAGCCTGCAGAAATTTCCTGGCTGATATCGTCATACTGCACATGACTCTCCTGACTTTGCTTCTGATGCTCTGTACTTAAGAAATGGGATGGATGCAAGCATGGACTGAGTGTCGACTGCACCTATGAATTCCAGTTTCTGGGGGAGGGTTGCAGGTGTGACTTGTTGAGCTTCACTGTGATCCTTAAGAGTTAAGCAAGTTTCTAGTACCTGGTCTCTCATTTGTACCAACTGATGCCTAGTTGCAGCAGTGATGAGCCAGTCGTCCAAATATGGGAACACCCAGATTTCCCATAGCCTTAGATGGGCTGCTACCACTGCTATGCATTTGGTAAATCCCCTGGAGGCTGTGGTAAGGCCAAAGGGCAGTGCCCTGAACTGGTAGTGACTGGCTTCCACTCGGAAGTGAGTACCTCCTGGATCATCTGTTCATCTTTATGTGATTGTGTGTGTCCTGGAGGTCTATCAAGCACATCCAGTCGTCCTTCCCTAAAAAGGGTAGAATGGACTGTACCATGACCATCCGAAACTTGCAGTGTGCGACTGACTTGCTTAACACATTGAGATCCAAACTGGTCTCCAGTCCCTTCTTTTTTCTGGGACCAAAAAGAATCCTGAGTAAATTCCGGATCCTATCTGGTCTGGTGGGACCGCTTCAATGACTTTTGCTAGTAACTGCATAAGTTGCTTGCTCCCTTTGACTGGGTGGAACATCAGGGAGTTTCTTTGACGGGGCGAAAGGAAAAAGAGTATGGTATAACCTCTGGTAATAATTCTCTGCACTTAAATATTGTTTGTTATACTTGGGCCGTTTGGTGCAGGGAAAAGTGACCTCGACGGCCTCCAGAGGAAGACAATTAGGCATCCTTTCAGGAGAGCTAATAGGGCCAATCACAGAAAGTACCTTTGGACCCTGTATTCTGTGGGCCTCCTTTGCCACAAAGGCGTCTTCTGTTACCATTTCCCCCTCTGCCTCTGGAAGAACCAGTTCCACGTGTGACGCGGAAAGTACCTTAAGATTTTTTTGAAAGGTTCATTTGAGGGTGGGGGCGAAAAAAATATTCCAACAGCAGACAAGGTATTCCTGTCCTTTTCACACCTGGACAGTATTTACAGTGAGACCGAAAAACGAAGATCCATCAAACAAAGCATTAATGAAAAAAGACTTAAGGAAGTCACAGGTGCATCCAAGCTGGGCCTCTACAGCTGCGATCCTTTCTAACGAGCTGAAAAGTTCTTTAAGTCACTTTGCAGTCTTGTGAACTGGGATATGTAATTCAGCGAACATATAGCAAATGTCGCTGAAGGGTATACCCACCTCCCCAGTCTGTTGACTGCCCTACTCTATTAGGTGGAAAAAATAGACAAACTCATCAGCAAGTTCCTTTTTAGTGGCCACCAACACAATCATGGCATCAACCAGTACGCTCTTACTCCAATACTGCCTTTCTACTAGAGGTGCCATAATTTTATCTGGTCTCTTGTGGATAGGATCTGTCGAATCAGGTTGCTTCCATGCATTCAGACAAATTAAATCCACCAATTCATTAACAGGTGGGGCCACCCTGGAGGTAGACGGGCCAGTCCAGAAAGCTTCCAGGTATACAGACTCTTCAGGAGATGGGCTGTGGGCAGACCAGCCACCCTTCTGTTTCAGGAGCTCAAGGATGCCTGCAAAGGAGTCGTCTTTGGGTAGTGATTTGGGAGACCCTTCTTCAAAGTCGGTATCAGTGGTGAGGGACTCCTCAGGTAAGTCCAGGTGTTTCCTCTTACACAGTTTATTCCTAGGGACCTTCCTTGGTGGGGTGACACGAGGAAGTACCGGAAGAGCTAGGGATTCCAGATTGGGTGCACTGGAAGTTCTGGGCCGGCTATCTCCTAGAAGGATAATGGTGAGGATCACATGACAAGGTCATTTGGGTGGTCGGGGGGGGGGGCACCTGATCTGTGGAGGCAGAAAAGACCCTCATCACCTCAATGGCTGACCTCCCTGGGGAAGGAGATAAAGCAGAGAGCAAAGGATCCTGGTTTGACAGCTCTCCATTCCCCACAGGTTGTCTGCTCAAGGAGGAAGCTGGAACTGAGCAATCAAGCACTGAAGCTCAGGAAATCTCTGAGTCAATTTAACCCCACCGGATCTGAAGTGAAAGCTTCAGCTCAGAGAGACTTCTGGATCTTAACATGTCGGAGCAGATGAGCACAGAGTCAATGTCAGATCCAACACAGATAGGGTCATAGAACTTGGATCCGAGAACGCTGAAACCTTAAGTCAGAAGAGGAATAGAGGCTGGAGGGAGTCCCTGATCCGATGGGTTGGGGTCGGAGCCATAAGGGCACCCTTCTGAAGTTGGTCCATTACAAGTTCCCTCACCATCCTAGCCAAATCCACCTCAGTAAGGCTTCTAGTAGAAAGAGAGGACACAATCAGAGCAGGCCTAGAATACCTCTCTAAGAACAGGGCACCCTAGACAGAACTGGGTCCAAGGACAGTGAGCAAGTAGCCTGAGGAAGGGGCTTCAGATCTGAGGTCTTAGAATCCAAAGTCTACTTACTCCTAAGGGTCTGGAGTTACAAGTTGTCGGATCTGACAGCTTGGATGCCAATGGATACATCTGATCTCAGCAGCTTCTTTTTCGGCTATGACCAGTCAGGAGCTTCGGACAATCTGCATCGTTTGGCGCAATCTCTATACTTGGAAGTTGAAGGTTGAGCTCCAGCGATAACCTGCAAGAAGGATGAGGGCAACAACCCCTTAAAATTAGTTTGTTCTTGCGTTCCGTAAGGGCCCGAGGATTAAAGGCCTCACAGATGTCACTACTGGGTTGAGGTGATCTGGTCCCAGGCAGTAAACACACAGAATGCACAGAATGCCCATCTGAAAAGGACACCTTGTGTCCACATTGCCTGCACTACTTAAACCCTTTTTCAGACAGGTCCAGTAAAAGAATGGTACTCTATACATAGAATATAACTCACACACACGTGCATAAAGGAGAAATAAGTTAGATTTTTTTTTTATTATGTTAAGGAAGAAAAAGGAGTGGGAAAATACCAATAATGGTAACAAAGACTAAACGGTCACAGGGAGAAAAAGCTAATTAGTTAAAAGAGGGTAAGGAAAAATACAAATTATGGCAACTAAAAGGACTAAGAAAGGTCCTGAAGATTCACAGGGAGAATACAGAACAGATTACACTAAAAGGAAGCAGAAACAGAGAGGATATAATCAAGAAATCACCCAAAGAACGCTTGAGCGCAATCAGCAACCTGTGAACCTGTGAAAGTGGCAAATGAGACCTGAGGTGAAAGGGGACCAGTGCACTGTAGGTAGGGAAGAGCTCGAGAGCTAGTAGCAGGCTTCCATGAGCTGCAGTAACAGCTGAGTCAGATCACAGTCCCAAACAATGAGGATGAGCAAAAACTGACCTCATAAGATTTATATTTAAACAAGATGGGTAGTGTGAAGGCATTCTGAGAGGCTTGCTTGGTAAACTAGTTACAACTATTAGCAATATTTTCACAGCTGCATCAATTTCAAAAATCTTGTGAGATACAAATGGTACAATCTTATACAAAACATTAATATACACAATGTACCAGTGACACTTACCACCCAATGTGCATGGTTCTGTAGAGTAATACAGTCTTCAAATATTGTGATTATATGCATAATTTGTACAGATCATACAAAATTATACAACAGCAATAATTCTACCCCTTCCTGTAATACATCACTGAAAATCTGTAACAGGTGAGCAACCCCCCCCCCCCCCAATTGATAACTTGCATCTATCTTGCACATTTCCAGAGATGCAACCCTTTTGTTTGACCATAAAACTAACACTGGCAAATAAAATACAATTTTTCTTTCATAAACCTGCATAAAGTTAGCATCTCCAAACAGACCTTGGATACTAACATCAGTGTGTAGCCCAATAACAACCCAAGAGCTTGCATAGTTTATCATTTTTGTTAACTTTTATTGTTATGACTACAGCAAATTTTATGAAGTGTGTTGTTGCTAAGGAGTGTTAAGCAAGAGATTTACCAAAACACAATAAGTGGAGGATCCATCAGCATTCGTACTAAAATGGCTGCATGATTTACTCCTATCAACGTTCAACAGGCCAGAGGCTAGTAACTTGCAGAAAATTTGAGTATCAGTTGCACACAATCCCCAATATGGCCCTGGTTATTGGCTAGGCACCAAATGGAAAATCTTTTTATACTTCCCAATACAAGATTTGCCAGTAGCAGGTTTTCTTGCGCCCCCCCCCCCCTTTAGTACCAGTCATACTTCCTCTGAAAGGAGGTACCTAAAACAAATTGGAATCTATTCACCCAGACAAGTAGTCAATTACTGAGACTAGGGTGCATTACATTTCTGCTCGTCATGTGAGAGCAGGTCCTGCTTATAAGGAAGGCTGTGGCAAATGCTCTTGGCAAATTCCATAAGAAGGGCGAACCAGTGTTGCCTGGACTAAAATGAAATCACCACAATTTATGGAGTCCTTCTGAATCTTCTGTATTATCCTGGACATTAGTGAAAGGGTGGAAATGCATAAAGGAACATTCCTGTCCACTGGAATGAAAAATCACCTGTTTTCCAAGCCTGCTTGCATTGAGTCCTGGAGGAGAATTTCTTCAGTTGTCCATTTTGAAAGGAGACAAACAGATCTACTTGAGGTGTTCCCCACAACTGTATCAATACCCAAAAGACCCCCCCCCCCCCGTTCAGCTTCCATTCGGGTGGGTCTGTCCTGGTCATGCTCAGCTTGTCTTTCATTATGTTTTACTGTCTCGAAATGTAAAATACTTGGAGGCTTAATGAGGGCTGAAGAGCTACCTCTCCCTCTGAATGAAGGCTGACGCTAGGTTGAAAAATTCAGGAAAGTTTCCAGATAAAAATCCACCTTCTCCTCTGTCTGGCATCCTAGAAAGACAATCTTGTTTCACAGGGTCAAGGAAACTCCCTGAATTAATTTCCCCCTCTCAAATTGTTTGAGGACCTATGCAACATGGCCTGAATAAAATCTCCTCATCTAAAACCATATTCAGAATTTCAGACTACCTTATCAGAAAATGTCTGATTACATACCCAGGAGTATCTCTTCAAAACTGTAGCAGAAACAGTGGCCCAAAGCACAGTATCTCCACAATCATACAAACTTGTTAAGGCATGTTTAGAAACTTGAGAAATGTTTGAAAGGGAATTGAGACGGGCACTACCTTCAGAAGGAAGTGAGGTAGTCAAATCACTCAAATTGTCAGTACAAAATAGCATAAACTTCAACATATGGGTCTGATAGCTAAGAATTCTATACACCAAAGTGAATGATGAAAAAGTTCTCACCAAATCTGTCCAATATCTTTCCCTCTTTGACCACAGGGGAAGGTTTGGGGGATACCAACAGTCTGTTCCCCCTTGTTGAAAATGCGGAAATGGCTACAGAGTTAGACATAAGGACAGAAAATACTTGTCAGTTTGAGAAACTTTATAAAGCCTGCTTTTTGGGGGCTGAAGGTTGTGAATCACAGTTGTTGCAAGCAGTATTAGTTACATTCTCCAAGGCTGGCACAAATGGAGAAATAGGCTTAGAATGAGGCAGATCCACTTGTATCACAGCTCCTCAATTAGACAACCCACACACACACATCCATCTGTTCCCATAAAACATATCAGTCATCCTTGGTACAATCTGAGAAAAGGATAATTCTTCCAGTGAAGGCTGTAAGGACCAATTTTCCTCTAAATCTGCAGAAGCCACTCTGTCCCTCACTGTATCAAGAGTCATCTGGCATGTCTTCCTCAGGATTGTTTCTACTGACCAGACTTACAGATACTATACTCTGAGTACCAAGATTAACTGTTTAACAATTTCTTGGCTAAGGTTAACAGATACCACGTCGAGTGACTAAACAAAACGTATGTACCTACCATAATGATAGATCAGTGTTCTCATTTTTGTCTAGTTAAAAGTTTGAGCTGTCAGATCAGACTCCGGCACATTTTTCCACAACTCTGGATGCAAAGCTCTGACTCCTCTTACCCAGAATTCCCTCTTCCTACCTAATTTACCTCAGATTGATTTTGCTGTCTCCAGCCAACTAAAAAAGTCTACTGAAAAGTAGAACACCTACAGAATAAAGTGAACAGCTTACTAAGCATGTCAGTATGGGTGATGTCACCTAAAGCAGACATGGTCTTGGTTAGGTCCAGCCTGAGCACCAGAAGTTTATAAATAGCATTTTGGAAGAGGAAAGGAGGGAGGGATGCTTAACAGAACAAAAATGAGAACACATACTAAAGTTGTGTAAAATCTTACCATACCGGTAGATGTCCTTCTCTTCACTGTTGTAGTATTCCTTACAGTAGGGATGCCCTGCCAAGGATGGCCAGACACCTGGCCAGTATAACCAAGTCTTTAGCTTGCAAAGAGTATGCCATACATTAAATGTATGCTCCCTGCGTAAGGCAAAGTTGATGTCCAGACGTATCATCCTCCAAACTGGCAGCCCCAGTAGGAATGCCAGTCCAAGGAGCAGAGAGGCAACAAGCACATCCAGAAGGGAAAAGAACATGGGGAGGAGGGAGTGACTACTGCAACAGTGGAGAAGGACATCTACTGTTATGGTAAGACTTTTCACAACTGTACTATGTCTTTCCATTTCATTGTGACAATACTCAATAGGGAGAGTGCAAAAGCTCAAGAAGAAGAAGAGAGGGAGAAGGAAGGACCAGCAAAGCTCTCTAGGAACCCATGAAGAATGGCTCTAGCAAAACCATCTCTAGCCCTGGATATCACATCCAACTAATATTGTTTGGTAAAAGTATGCACAGAAGTCCAGGTAGCTGCCTCAAGAATAGAGTTAGTATGCAAATGCCTGAAAAGAAGTACCAGAAGAAACCACAGCACTAGCAGAATGAACCTCAACAGAAGAAAGGCTCTTGCCATGAGAACAAAAACAAAAAGAAATAGCTTTAGATATCCAAGAAGAAACAGTTTGCTTGGAAACGGCCAATAATAAAGATCTAGGATGTAAGAAAATAAAAAGCTGATCAGATTTGCGAAAAGCTTTGGTCTTATCCAAATAAAATCTGAGTTGTCTATGTACAAAGCGTGCAAAACCTCACTAACAGACTCCGGAAAAAGGAAAAAAGTGGGCAAATGAACAAACTGATTAAAAGAACTCAACCACCACTTTGCAATGAAAGGATTAGTACTAAGGAACACCCTGTTCTTATGGAAAACTAAAATAGCAGCAACAGCCATAAGGGCTTGAAGTTCAAACATCAGTCTGGTAGAAGTAAGGGCCAATAGAAGAACAGTCTTCTAACAGCGATGCTGCAAGGAAGCTGAAGCCACAGGCTCAAAAGGAGCCTTGGCCAATTTCTCCAAAACAAAATTAAGGTCCCAGGAAGGAGGGACAGGCTTCCTGGGAGGTCTAACATGAAGAACGCCTATAAAAAACTGTTTAGCCTCAAATTTAGAGGCTAAAGGAGTGTGTTAAATGCATAGAAGAAATAGCTGACAAGTGGGCCTTAACAAAAGAATGTCAACCTAGCGCACTGAGCAGTTCACACAGATGAGAAAAACAAAGAAACATCCACAGAAAGTCGTCTCCAGCAGGAACCTAGGAGTGTCTACATGGAATAAAAATCCCATCACCCACAGTGCCAGTTAGAGTGTGGACAGGTTGGGATGGATGAGAGATTCGTCTTGTGTGAGTCGGTCCACCCTGTGAGGTAACTTGTGATGACTGCCCTTGGCTAAATGCAGAAGAGAGAACCAATACTATCTGGGTCAAAAAGGAGTCACCAGCAAAATTTTGGGAGAATCCTGCTTTACCTTGAATAGAACTTTTGGAGTGAGAGGAAGGGGAGGGAAGGCATAAAGAAGCATCCCCTTTCAGGAAAGAGGAAGGGGATCCACCTTCATATCTCTGGCACAAAAAAACAGGAAGTTGTCTGTTGGGGGGGGGGGGGGCAAACGGATCTACCCGAGGAGCTCCCTCCACTGGTGGACAATGTCCAGAAAAATCCTGTGAAGCATCCACTCGTGGAATTGTGATGGACCTGCTCATACAGTTTGCCACAATGTTCTGACCTGAGGGAATGTAAACTGGCTGAAACATCACCACCTGATACTGGATAGCTAGCTCTCACACTTGAAGTGCGAACTTGCAAAGCAGACAAGATCTTGATCTCGTTCCCCCCCATTGCTTGTTGACGTACCACATCACTGTGGTATTGTCTTCAAGTAATTTGAGCAGCCCTGGAGTGAAACGAGGATGAAATGTCCAAAGAGCCAACAGAAGAGCTCTGATCTCTGACGTGGTCTTTGTTGAAGTGAGCAGAGGCTCTACACTTTCAGAGAGCCAAAAGACCCCCCCCATATCTCACATCTGAAGCATCTGTGAGCAGCTGGTGAGAAAGGAGTGGAGGCTGAAAAGGAAGCCCTGAATTGACTAACAACTGTTGAATCCACCACTGAAATTCCAGCTTAAAGCATGGAAGAGGGACTATGAAATCTAGAGGAGTGTGCTGAAGCCAATCTGACTTTAGAAACCACTGAAGTTTTCTCATGTGGAGTTTGGCTAGAGGGAGCACAGGAATGGTGGAATCCATGATACCCAGAGCTCTCAGAAATTCCCTAGCTGTGATTAAGGCCAGTGGAAGAAGGGACTGAAAGAAGGCAATGAAAGTTAGTATTAAGAGGAGGCAGGGATGCCAGCATTGGAACAGTCTAGACCCTGCACCCCAGAAACATATGATCCTGTGAATGAATCAGGAAAGACTTTTGGAAATGTATAGTGAACTCAGGCTTTGCAAAAGAAAAATGGCAAAGTGAAGATGCTGCTGTAGAACCTCTGGAGAGGAGGCCTGAAAAAGTAGGTTCAAAAGATCACAGGAGGTTACTAGACTATTGACCCAGAGGTCATTTCAAGCCTAGCCGTTTTATCCCAATGTAATACCATAGATACTCTAGTCAAAACCCAGGACTGTATTTAGTAATGACTGCCTATGTCCAGGAGGGTTGAAGGCGCTTATCCCTGGTAATAAATTTATGGTGCCCCATCCACTCTCGTTCAGGTTCCTTTTGAACATTGTCATAGAGGTATACTCTGCTTCACATGAATTGGCAAGTCTATTCCAAAGACACTCGTTGGGAGACAAGTCTGTCCCTCTAGACAGTCCTATTAAAGTTGTAGGCCATATTTAGGTCCCTGGAACAGGTAGCTCCAGTCCCATTTGATTTGCAGATGTGCAGCAGATTCATTAGGTTAGGGTCAAGATTGTTATGTAAGCCGGGTACAAGTCTTCCTTAAGAACTCTATACGATACAGAATATACTGACAGGGACTTTATTTTGTCTGTGTAACGCATGTGCTGGAGTCGTCTCTCCAAGGGATGACTAGGTAAGGAAATACCTGTGACCCCCTTAACCTGCAAAAAGCAATCACAGGAGCAAGGCATTTGGTGAATACCCTTGGGGCAGTAGAGAGGGCAAAGGACAAAGCAGAGAAATGAAAATGCCAGGAAGCAACAGCGAAACGTAAAAACTTCCTGAAAAGGGGATGAATAGGGATATGAAGATAAGCATTCTTGAAGTCCAGAGAAACTACAAAAGCCAGAAGCAACAGAGGGAACACGGTCTGAAGGGACATCTGAAAGGAAGGGACCTTCAGAAAGGTGTTTAGGTTTGAGAGATACAGAATGGGTCACCAAGTACAATCTTTCCTGGGGACCAAGAACATTCTGGAATAAATCCCCTTCCCCCTTTGAGAAACTCGAACTTTTTGAGTAGTTCCCCGAGTCAAGAGACCCTGAAGCACCTCTGGGAAAAAAAAAAAGCTAATTGTTCCTGAGGGGGCTGGGGAATACCCATGAAAGGGGAAAGTTTACCAGACCATGTAGTACCCTTGGAGAATGACAAAAAAAAAACAGGAATCTTGAATAATCTTTAACCAAACAGAAAGGGACAAGGAAAGATGAACAGAAAGACAAATGCGGCTGAGAATAACAGGATAGTCGGACAGCACCTGGTTTAGAATGAAATGGAGATCTGTGAACTAAATGAGTCTGGGTAGCCTTAGCAGAAGAAGCCCTTCTACTACTCTTCTTACCTGTGGTGGGGGTGGGGGTGGCCAGACTGCCTATGTACAAAGGCTAGCTTATTAGAATTCCTTTGGAATTTAGGTACAGGAGAAACACAGATACATTTCAGATCGCATAAAGCCTTACCCTTTTCCTGTAGGGATTTAAACCTGCAGCAGCACCCCCAGACAAATGCTTATTATTCAGGAGTATCCATCAACTTAACCTTAATATCAGGGAAAGGTTGAAGCCAAAGTCAGAAATATCTCCTCAGTACAGGAACAAAAGTAGCAGCCCTAGGAGGGGGGTCTGCTGCATTTAGCAGACTGGCAAGCCACCTGAGAAATCATCCGTAACAAGGAGAGAGCAGAAGTCTTCACCCAGAGTAAGAAAGGTCAGAAATAACCCAAGTCTGAGATACAAGAGCCAAAATATATATTATCATATAGGTCTGACAGCCCTAAAAGCAAGGGTACCTGAGGTATACACCTTCTTACTCATTCTTTCCATAGTTCTGTTATTTTTATAAGAAGGAAGCAACTTTGTAGAAGGCAGTAACTTTGACGGCTTGTCAGATATTACAGAAGGGTTAGCAGATGGGCACTTAAAGGGACTTGCAACAATCAGGCACCTTATAAAACCTATCGATTTTTTGGGGATAAGGGGGCTGGGGATCAAGAGCCCAAGATGCAGTAGTAAAGGCATCCAAACGAGGCAGCCAGAACAGGACAGCAGAAGGTCTGGAAGAGTATTTGCAGAAGCTCATAATACTGCTTCTGAACTTCAGATACCTCGGTACCCCATTTGAAAAATTTCATTTTTATAAATTGTCTCCTTAAAGGAAATCTACTCAAAAGGAGAGTCAGGACTAGTGGACTCCTCTTCCCCAGAACCATAGTCTAAGGTAGAATGAATCTGGGAAGAACAGGCAAGGGATTCCTTATTTGAATCCTCCTCAGAGGAATCTTGTTCCCTAAGCCTCTTAAGAGGAGGACACGACCAAGGGGGGTGGGGGTGGGGGAGGAGGGGCTGGAACAGAAACTCCTTGATGAGGCTTCAAAGCCACAAGTGCATTAAACAAACCTTGAGTGAAATTCTGCCATTCACTCAGAGGTTCCCGAGGAGCAGGAGAAAAATGTTTAGTTTTTTGTTTCTTCTTTAAAGGGACGTCAGCCTTGTAAAACGTAGAAGGTTCAGATCCAGTATGACACACTAAAATAGTTGGCACCTCCTCCTCCCTAACCAAAACCTGGGGAACACACTCCACAGTCCTTCAGTAATCAGCTGCGGTTCCCTCTGAACATCCAAAACAGATGTCTGCAAGGCTTCCAGGGACGTGTGTGAAATGGTATCCATGTCAGCCTCTAAAGTGGAGGAATCCAACAAAGAAGCCAAGCGATCTTCCAGGTTTTCACTAGCCTGGAGACACACATCTGGCAGAGGTGGCACAGCTGAAGAATTTGACCTAACTTTCTTGGCCTTCTTTGCAGACAGCTGACCCTCAGAGTGGGAAGTTCCTTCCATAGTGTATTTTGCCAAAAGCTTAGGACATTGGTTTTCTAAATATATGGCGAAAGAGGAAAGCAGACTACGCACAGTCTTTGGGATGAAAGTCCAGCAAATAGAACAGGACATATGGTAGTGGGAAGCACCTACACAAAATAAGCAGTGCTCATAATAATCTTTATAGGAAATCTTGTCTCCCACACTGGCAATTACCCTTTGTGGCTACGTGAACCCCACAAGCAACAAAAAGGAAAAAAGATAAAACCCCAAAGAGGCACTTTGCTGGTTCACCAAGCAGTTTTTCGGACAAAGAAGCAAGAGCTCAGACCAACGATCAAGGATGGCATTCGGACTGGCGGCAAAGAAGTTCACAGGATGGTACATCCAGATGTCACCTTTATGCCCTACATTTTATATGGGAAGCATGTGTGTGACATATGGCACACCCTTAGCAACCTAAAGGCTTTGGTATACTGGTCAGACATCGGGCTGCCCTTGGCAGGGGATCCCTATTGAAAGGGCATCTATTGCTTTAAGTACAACACTTTCACATCAGATGTCTATTTTCATCCGATTAAACATCTGGGACAAATTCCCAAACTGCCCAAAAGGACTTGAGTGGTACCAAGGAAGGACGGTGAAGTAAAGTACAGTTGTGTACACTTATCATAAATGTAGATGTTTGGGTGTATTCACTGTTGCAGTCAGTACACTTGGGTTATCTGCTTGCAGTAGCCCTCAGTCATCCTGATTAACAAAGTCTTGGGTCCTGCGTCGGTTGCTGTCCTTTCTTCCATAACGTCAGGTCGTTAGGGGTATAAAACATGCAGCCAACACCATTACATCAGTTTTTCTTGTCCCAGATGTCAGGTGCTCCCCTAATGGGAAGCAATTAAATCTATAATACAAGGATATACACCTCCACCAAAAAAGCAAATGCACCAAAAAGCTTTTTGAGCATAGTGAGAGTAGAGGTATAGCCAAAAGAAGAAAGGGGGCTGGAAGGAGGGTAACCAAGACTGCAAAAGTGAATACACTCAAACATCTACATTTATGTTAAGTGTACACAACTGTACTAGGTTCTTAGTGTTTCACTGTTGCAGTCATTACATTTGGGTCGATTCCCAAAGCTAAGGTTGGGAGGAGGAATTTAAATAGAATTAGGGGCAGCTATAAGGCCCTGCAAGACTGCAGTGGCAAATCCAGCTCTGGATTTAGAGAAAATTGGCAAATGATAATGTTTGGTGAAAGTATGTACAGAACTTCAGGTAGCAGCTTCTAAGATGTCCCTTGTAAGGACGCCCTTGAGAAAGGCTGTAGAGGTAGATGCAGCCCTGGTTGAATGGGGTCGGTTGCCCTGTGGGATAGGTATTCCATGGTGCTTATAGCAGAAATGAATGCAGTGACCTATCCATTTTGAAATGGTTTGCTTTGAAATAGCTTTCCCCTCTGTCCCTGCAGCAAATGCCACCAGCAGTTCAGATTTCCTTTGAAGTTTAGTCCTGTCCAACTAGAATCTAAGTTGTCTGTGCACATCTAAGGAGTGCAGTATCCGTTCTCCTTTGTTCTGTGGGTTAGGAAAAAAGGTAGGCAAATGAATGGACTGATTAAGAGCCACACTGGATACCACCTTGGGCATGAAGGAGGGATTGGTTCTGAGGGACACCCTGTCTACATGAAAGATGATGAAAGGCTCCACTGCCATAAGGGCCAGTAACTCAGATACCCTTCTTGCAGAAGTGATTGCTAAAAGGAAAGCGGTTTTCCAGGAAAGGAATTTTAAATCTGCAGTAGCAGCTGACTTGAAAGGAGAAAGAGTGAGTTTCTCCAAGACAAAGTTATGGTCCCAGGCTGGAGTTGGAGCTCTCCTCGGTGGCCTTAAGTTTGTGGCCCCTCTGAGAAACTGCTTGAGCAGTGGGTGAGAAGAGGGGAGGCTCTGTGCTATAATGAGCTGAAATGGCTGAGGCATGAATTTTGGAGAAGGAAAAGGACAAGCCCTTATGAAGCATCTCCGTCAAATATTGTAGAATCTGAGGTAAATTGGGCACTGCTGCACTCATCCCTTGAGATTGGTTCCAGGTTCATAGGTTTATACTAGGCTATCTGCCCTAAGGCATTTATAAGCCTAGCCCAAATTTTTGTGGCTTACGCCACCCCTTATATGAAAAAATACTGTGCCCATTAGTTTGTTGTGCCTCTGTCCAGCAGTGACACAGAGATGATTCCCGGGATAAACCTACGATCTCCCATCCACAGGTCAAGATTTCTCTTGAACAGAGCCAGCGAGGTGCTCTGCCTCACATGGACCAGGATTTTATTCCACAGCATAGGGAGTCTCTGAATGATAAATCTATCCCTCCAGCACGTCCTATTTATATCCGTGCTAAGGTTTAAGTCGCTTGCTCTAGTGGTTTTGGTGGATTTGGATTTTATGAGGTGGAGCATGTCCATTAATTCCGGGTTGGACATGGCCTTGTATGTCAGGCACATGTCACCTCTGAGCAGACGGTATGCAACTGAATAGAGCTGGAGTTTCTTCAATCTGGCAGTATATGACCGATTTTGGAGTCCCTTTATCCTTTTGGTGAGGAACTTTTGGGGTCTCTCCAATTGCTGCAGATGTCGGGTGCGATACATCCCAAATGAGGCATTGTACTCTATCATTGGTCTGATAAGTGAAGAGTACAGGGGAACAATGACCTCACTAGATCTGGATGTGAATCCCTTCATGATCAGGTGGGCAATGTAGAAAGTCTTTCTAACCACTTTAGCAACGTGAGTGTCAAAAGAAAGGCCACTGTCAACCTGGGTCCCCAGGTCCCTGATAACCTCTTCTGTGCTTAGTGGATTGCCACCTATATGGTAGCTTGGGGCTACCTTGTTTTTCCCGAAGGGTATGACTATACATTTTTTGGCGTTTAACTTCAGGCCATGGCTCTGGCACCAGCTATCTGTTTCCGTGAGTCCCTTCTGAAGGATATCCGTGTCCGATGCACTTTCCACTATGGCGCCCAGTTTGCAGTCGTCTGCAAACTTTGTCAGCCAAAGTCCTCCCATGTTGGCCTGTACTTCTGAGAAGTAGATGCCGAACAATAGGGGGCCAAGGACAGAGCCCTGTGGGACACCACTTGTGACCGGCTTGGAGTCTGACATAGCGCCAGCAACTCTAACCCTGTGGGTTCTGTCCTTAAGCCAGTTTGCAACCCATCTTGTGACATATGGGTTTACATTTAAGCTGGTAAGTTTTTCTACAATACCAGAGTGGGGTATTGTGTTGAAGGCCTTTGCAAGGTCAAGGTAGGCTGTATGGACTGCCTTTCCCTCATCAATGGCCTTGGTGACTGTTTCGAAGAAGTCGACCAAGTTCAAAAGGCATGATCTGCCCTTGACGAAGCCAAACTGGGTCAGGTCCAGTGTCTGCAAGTCCCCTATATCTTTGTTTATGAGCTCCATTATGATCCTCTCCATAGCTTTGCAGACTAGACTTGTTAAGCTTATGGGGCGGTAATTACCAGGGTCCGTAGAGGCACCGCCTTTGTGGAGTGGCACCACAGTTGCCGCACGCCACTCCTTGGGCACATATCCTGTAGTAAGGCTGAGATTAAACAGCTGCCTTATGTGCGGGTTTAATTCCTCATTTAGCTCGTGTAGCACACAGCCGGGGACACCATCCGGTCCCATTGATGCTGTGTTTTTAGCTTTAGAGAGAGCAGCTTTCACCTGCGCATTTGAGATGTCTGGGAGGCTACACTCTGCTGGGATAGTTATCTCTCCTTTAGGGGGGAAATGGGGGTGAAGTTTGCACTGAACCTGTCTGCCAGTATGTTGGCAATGTCTGTGGGTTCAATGATTTTTGTATCATTCTGGACTAATTCTGAGCATATCTGGGAGTTTCCACCCAGGTTCCTAACATAGCTGAAAAAGGCCTTATGATTGTCCTTTGAATCCATGGCAATTTTTCTCTCAAAATTGGCCTTAGTTGATTTTATGAGTGCTCGTATTTTTTTTACTAATAATGATCAGGGTGACTTCCCTTTTATGGATTTTGTTCTATCATGTAATAGCTTTCTCCTCTTATTGTAAAGTTTGTTAATGGCTGGGGTCCACCAGACTGGAGGTTTGCCCTTTGTGGAAAGAGTCTTGGTTTTATTTGGGATTGGCTGATCCATGCAGTCCTGGAGGTGTTCATAGAAGGCATTTGTAAGGGCTTCCAGCTTGGGTTGTGGTTTCCACTGGCTCAGGGGCCTTGAAGGATACCACACCAGTCTTGAGTAGTGTGAAGTTTGCTTTAGAGAAGTTCTTCACTGTGGTCTTTTTTGTTTGGGGTGGGGCGGGATGTGGATTTCCAGTGAGATTAGTTTATGATCAGATCTCACCAATGAGGGATATACTTCCGGTGTGGAGCATTTTGTCCCCATGTTTGTGATAATGAGATCTAGTATATTTTCTCCTCTCGTGGGAACAGTGACTAGCTGTTCCATGGCATTTGAATTTATGAACTCCAGGAACCATTGGGCTAGAAAGTTAGGGCTTGAGTAATGTTCCCAGTCTATATTCGGGTAGCTGAAGTCACCCAATATGATGGTGTTTTGGAGGTACATTTATACCCTCTCCAGTGTCTCCAGGAAGGCTGTGGTATAAAATCTTTTTCATTTTGCAGCATAAGATTTTCTAGTACTAGGCCTCCTTGCCTCTAAAATGATATCCATTCACTGACTTACTGAGAAGTGGTAAAGGAGAGATTAGGTAATTAGCCAAGCTGCTAGGTTCAGGGATTGCAGCTGAGGGTGCAGAATCTGGTTCTCCTGCTGAGACAACAGGGAAGGGAGTCTGAGACAGGTGCCATGGGGCCAAGCATGACACACTGCACAGGAGGGGGTACCAGTGTTGGCGTGACCAGTCTGGTGCAATTAAAATCGTCCTTGGCTTGTCCTGTTTGATCTTTAGTAGTACCTTGGAGAGCAGAGGGAGAGGAGGAAAGGCATAAACATAGGCTTTTCCAGCTGAAGGATAGAGCATCCACTTGTGTGGAATCCTTGTGCAAAATTTGTCCAATTGATGTTTCTGGGAGGGGGGGGCAAACAGGTCTATATCTGGGCTTCTCCATTTGCTTCTCAACATGTTGAAAAACCTTGGTTCCAATTTCCACTCGTGTGGGTCCATGAGGTTTCTGCTTAGTCCGTCTGCCAGAGTATTTAGTTTTCCTGGCAGGAATTGAGCTTGTAGATTCACTTGGAAGCTCAAGGCAGTGTTCCACAATGCCGTGGCTAGTCTGCAGTGCGGGTAGAGTGTGTACCCACATGTTTATGTAACACATGACCGTGGTGCTGTCCATCTTTATCATTAGTTGTCCTGGAAGAGTGTGGTCCTTGAAGGCTGTCAGAGCATTCTGCACAGCTAACATTTCCTTTTGATTTAAGTGTAGGTGCATTTGACTTGGGTTCCATTTGCCTTGAATGCACGTCTCTGCCAGGTGAGCCCCCCATGCATAGTCTGATGAGTCTATTAAGGCTTGGGCGGCAGGGGTAGTGTGAATGGTAGTCCCTTGTTTTGATGGCAGGCCTCTGCCCACCAAAGGAACTCTAAGTGTAGGCAAGTTATGATAGGAATCATAGCTTCTAGATCCTGTGAATGTTGACACCATAGGCTTTTGAGATGCCACTGCAGTTTCCTCATATGCAGCCTTGCATATGGAATTAGAAGAATGCAGGAGGCCATGAACCCAAAAGCTTGCAGTATTTGCCTTGCAGATAACTGTGTTTTTGTGGCCACTTGTTTGAAGTAGGCTGTCAAATAAGTCTGTCTCTGGCATGAGGAAAGCCATCTGGGAAGTTCAAGCTTGCTCCCAGGAATATAATTTGATGGGGTACCAGGTGTGATTTCTTTTCGTTTATAGTGTACCCCAGGCAAATCAGTACCCCTTGAACAAAGGCCAGATTCAAAAGTATGTCCTGGCTTTCTGCCTGAATTAGAAAATTGTCTGGGTATGGATATATTTGAATAGTTCTTTGCCTGCAGAATGCAATGACTGGAACTAGGCACTTTGTGAATACCCTGGGCACAGTAGATAAGCCAAAGGGCAGAGCAGAGAACTGATAGTGCATGTAGCCTGCTTTGAAGTGTAGGTATCTTCTACAAGACTACCTGATAAGGATGTGGAGGTATGCTTCTTCTATGTCTAGAGTTGACAACCATGCATCTTTGCCTAGCATAGGAAGCAGCAGGTGAAGAGTCAGCATCTTGAATTTTGGAATCACCACAAAGGTATTTAGAGTAGAAAGATCTAGGATAGGACGCCATGTACTGCCTTTTCTGGGTACCAGAAAAAGTTTCGAATAGAAACCTTGTCCCTTTTTCTCTTCTGGTACCAACTGAATAGCCCCATGCTTAAGAGAGACAGCACTTGATTTTGGGCCTCTGTCCACTGATTTGGGGGTAGATCTGGCCACCCACTTGGTGTTGGTAAGATGTGGAAGTGAAAGCTGTATCCTCTGGACACTATTTAAAACCCATTTGTCCTGGGTAATGAGTTCCCAGTTTTTGGCCTGCAGACCAAACTTTCCGCCTAAAGGAGCATTCAGTTGGGAAGTGCCTGGAAGTTTTAAAAGCAAGTCAGTGAGACAGTTTTCCATAGGGGGTAGTCTTACTACTCCCTGATTTGGGTGCTGAAATCCCCCCACTGCTTAATCTTGCGTCTCCCCTGGGACTGAAACCTGGGGTTTCTGCTGTGTCTGGGTTTGGCTTGTGAAGCCCTGGAAGGGGCTGGAAAGGACCAATTCTTAGAGGGTCAGTGCTTACTAAATCTAGGAGGCTGAACTTGTAATAAATCTAACAGTTTGCATAGATTTAGCTTTACCTTCCATCTTTTTAAGAACTTCCTCAGCCTCGTTACCAAACAGGCAGTCCTGATTTAAGGGAGCATCCAACAATTTAGCTTTAACATGATCAGGCAAAGATTGCTCCTTAAGCCAAGCATGCCTTCTGAGCACAGAAGGGCAGTGCAGAGAATTGATAGTGAATCAGCCTGCAAGAGGCCTCTAATGAATCAAATCCACATTGCAAAGCATGTTTTCCAACCTGTTCAGCAGAATGCATTAAATCCTGTAATTCTTTATTTTCCGCACAGTCAGGAATCAACATAATTTTCTGTTTAAGCAATCCATTAACAAGTTGCTGATACTTTAACATATGAAATTGGCAGTTTAAAGCCCTAATTGGCCAAGGTTGCAGAAGTGCAAACCTTCTTACCCCATCTATCCAGCGCCCTGGAGTCTCTATCAGAAGGGGTAGGATTTTTAGCAGTAGAAGCCTTAATGTCCTTGGGTCCCTGTGAAATAGTCTCTGGATCCGGAATAGGATTTTTAAAAAGGAACTTGTGCAAATCAGGAACCCTGTAATATCTGTCAGGTTTTCTGGGAGCAGGAGGTAAAGAATCAGGGGCCAAACTAGATTCCGAAAAAGCAACAATGTCTAGTACAGGACGAATAGCTTAAGGCCTATGCTGAGGCAGGAGTAAGAAATCCCTAAGCCTCTTTTTGAATCAGAAAAATCCTGGCTTTCCCACTGGAAATGCTCCCTTAGAGTATGTAAGGTTTCACCAAAAGAAAAATCCTCTGGAGGGGAAACAGAGGGAAGAGAGTCCTCTGATCAGAATCCTCATAAGTAGATAAAGGCAAATCCAGATCATCAGAAGAATCAGAAAAATCAGAATCCTGGTCAGAAGATTCATAAATAACTTCAGTCCTAGGTCTCTTAGAAAGGGAGGCTGGATTCCCCTGATTAGACTTATATGATCTTCAGCCATTCTTATTTGTTTTTTGGGCATAGAGGTCTGAGCATGCGGCCTGGTTGTTTTTTCAGGCATGGTTTGAGATTTAGGCCTAACTGAAGGAGGCGTCTGTTTAATATGCAAGTCCGTAGGCCTAAATACACTCTCAGAAGCCAGTGCCTGCACAGCGGCTCCGGACCCATCCAAGGTAGAGACATCCGCGGGTTCCATAATTGAAGCATCTCGCGGCATACCGGACTCCGAATGGGTTTCGGTAGAGGCCGGTGAATCAGAAGTAGCAGGTATCAGGGGCTGCGAAAGCACCTCACTGAGTACTGGCGACGGGCTTAGGAGAAGTGTCGTCGGCAGTTTTGGACCTTGGCAGCCTGTCTGTCTTTATCTTTGTGGTTTTTCAAAATCCCGGTAGTCGGATGGCTAACCGATGACATTTCTGGATAATTAAACAGAGAACCGAAATAGACGCAAAAATATACAGATGACTGATAGTGCACTGATTAAAATAAAGCACAAAATCGACAGCAAGGTACGTCGTGGTCAGGGCCTAGGCAAGGAATACAGTACGAATGAAGTATTTGCTTTCCACAAGTAATGCAATTATTAACTTTGACATCGGTAAGGAGCAAGAAAAAGTTTCCCCAACGGGGTACTTGGCTTTAGTTGAAGACTTCGGTTCTGAAACTCGAAAACGAAAATTTCAGGAGTCGGCCAACCAGCACTTGCAAACTGCTTTGGGCAAGAAAGACTGATGTAATGGCACTGGCTGCATATTTTATACCCCTGACGACTTGACGTTATGGAAGAAGGGACAGCAACCGACACAGGACCCAAGACTTTGCTAATCAGGCTGACCGAGGGCTACTGCAAGCAGATAACTCAAATGTAATGACTGCAACAGTGAAACACGAACATCTGCTGCACTTCTTTAGGTAAGAGGCAAAAAACCACCATAGTATGCTTGGCCCCAGTGGCTGAAAATCTTCACTGCCACTGTCTGAGAGACTACTCATAAGGCAAAAATCTCAACCTACTCAGTTTGTCCACCTGTAAATTTGCCATTCCCGGTATGTGCACTGTTACCAGAAAATGATAGAAAGACATCATCCATTGCCATACTCTCATGAACTCCAGGCAAAATGGCCATCAGTGTCCCCCCTTTGTTGAGCTACCATACCACTGTCCTTCTGGATGGATATTACAATCCTTGGACAGGTAGCCCTGAAAAGCCTGCAATGCTAGGAAGACCACTCATCTCCAAGATACTGACGTGAAGGCTGGCCTCTACAGGTGAACAAGTACTTTGAACAGTTTTACCCTCAAAATGCCCCCACCTAAGGGAAATGACCGTGGTTACTTTGGCCTGGAGAGTTGGACAAAAGGGTCTCCCTTCTGTAACAGAGGTTATCCATCACTTTATGTGGTCCCTTCAGACTTCAGTGAGACAAATTTTGATATGGAGGGGTTGAAGACTGACCACTAGACTGAGAATCCACTAACATTCTCATGTGGTATCTTGCTAGTGGAATAGTGATGGTAGAGTCCATCAGACCTAACAAACTGAGAATCAGTCTTGCTTGTGGATGAGGATACTGAATTACCTGAGAAGCCACCAGTCTTAAGAACATCACTCTTGCTTTTGGGAGTGTGGGACTTTCCAGAAGTGTGTTGATAGGACATCCTAGAAATTCTATCTGCTGAATGGGAGACAGATGACTTTTTCCATGAGTTACTGTGATCCCCAATAGGTCTGCAAGACAGTAGTGTTTGCTGTTCTAGCAGTAGATCCCTGGAAGTAGCAGTTAAAGCCCATCATCTAGATATGGGAAGACCTCAATCCCCTGCAGTCAAAGATGAGCTACCACTGCTATAATCTTGGTGAACACCTGGGGGACTGTGGTGAGAACAAATGGCAGTGCTCTGAAATGATAAACTGCTCCCAGCCAGAAACTGAGAAATCTCCTGGATTCCCTCTGTATCTTTATATAACAGGAGGCATCCTGGAGATCTACAGAGCACATCCAACAGTCCTTCCTCAACAGGAGTAGGAAGGACTGTACTGTGACCATCCAAAACTTCATGTGTTTCACAAACTGATTTAGGTGGCTAAAGTCCAAAATTGGTCTGAGGTCCCCTGTTGTCTTTGGAACTAAAAGACTGGAACAGACTCTGGATTCTAACTGGTTTGGGGGACCTGTTGGAGGACTCTCTTCTAGCAAATTTGAAACTTCTGTTGCTGTAAATTCCAAATGATCAGGTGGAACATGGGGATCTTTGATAGCTTATTTGGGAATACAAAAAGGGAATTGTTTAGCCTCTGGTGATTATAACACCTAAGAATCCAAAGTAATGTTTTCCCAGGCTTGTAGGTGTAAGGTTAAACCCTTCATAAGCGCTGACAGGGTTTCTCGGTGAAAGGACCATGGAAATCCATGTGATGTGCTTCTGCTTCTAGGGCAACATCCATGGGAGTTGTCCCACCCCTTGGGAGTGGGGCGCATCTATTCAAGTGTGTTGCGGTGATAACCCTGTGATTTGCTAAACCACATTTTCTTACCACCTGTAGATCAATGTGTGTATATGTACCTTTAAGAAGCTATCCAAGGGCTTGAACAAGTGTATAAATACTGAGCATGTGCGAGCCTGACTGCCATTTTGTAGCAAGCCACTGAGATGGAAGTATGCATGTATGTAAAGTTTGTTAACTAGTTTGCATTTTATGATGCTGCTACCCATCCTGATGTATTTCTATGTATTAAAGCTTCTAAACGAAATACCCCGCCTGTAATCTACGTTACAGAGGGACAAACGACATGGTGTCAGAAGTTGTACATCTAAAGGACATGGTGTTAGAAGCGGTATGTCTAAAGAGCATGAAGTTAGAGGCAGCATGGCTAAAATGACTTAAGGCACTTGCTTAGGACTGGTGGAACAGAGGAGTAAATCATCCCTAAAACGTGCATACTTCGCAAAACAGGTTAAATGAACTTCATAGCTTAAAACTTGCTCAGCACCATTTCTTTTTCGCAAAATATGAAACAAGGCATACAGAACGGTCTAAATGACATTCGCATAGACAGATATGTATGATTTTGATAAAATATTCAAATTACTACAAAGTGTTTGAAAAAGTCCAAATAGCATAAAACGATTAAAAAGGAAACAACCGCATTTAAGCAAAGCATGTATTTTCATATTAAGCAAAGATAGAGATATCAGAGTTATCAGAAGTGTATATAGTATTCTCATGTTTTTGCAGTGTTACAGTAAAGCTATGTTGAAAAAGTACAGCCATTACAAGGCATATTTCGCAGAATACAGTATTTCGAAAAGTTTATTGTGCATCTGAACGTTACAAGAACACAGAACAGTTTGCTCGCACAATTACACGGCCCATATTTTCAGTGTGTTTGTGTATACTTGTGGGCTTGGCATATGGATTTAGAAAACCCACTGCACTTGTGTTTGACAGTAATACTACTGAGAAAGTCTAACTATTGGGCTACAATTAATCAGTGGGACGCATGACCCCAAAGTATGCTCTTTCTTTGATTCCCCAGTCAGAAGACCCGTCAAAAGACAAGGGCACAACCAAAACCACAAAACACATGCATACAAAAAAAAAGTTCGCACCATATATACAGGACGCAGAATATAACCTCACTAACACCACCACCAAACACACCACACAGAAAAGGGGAGACAATTTATACAATCAAACCAGAATATAGCGGAGGGAGGGTTGGTAGGTATACAAAGGGAAGGAGGGTTCATTCCATGGACTGCAGCAGTCCTATTAAACACAATCTACATTTATAGAGGTGAGGCTGGCAACTATGTGGATCATTCACATTGCTGCAGTGAATGCAACAAGTAAAATCTAAAAAATCCCCCCAGACTTAGAGTAATTAGGAAGCTGGTGCTGATAGCCAGAGAGTATATGCAGCTGACTAATCCCCAGCCCTCCAAGAAGAGTGAGCATGGAAGACCCCTATGCTTGCTGTAGAAGTGGCCACCTAGGAAGTAGCTGCCTCCCAACAGCCCTTGGTTGCCACGCCATGATGGGAGCTGTAAAGAGCAATGCAAACCCCAATGGAATGGAAATAAATCCAAAACACAATCTCCCCTCTGCCCTGGGAACTAAAAGCAAAACAAATGCAGAAATCCAATCCCTGCCTGAAATAGTTCTGCCGAATACAAGGGCACGCCCTCTGTGCTGCAGTAAAAGAGAGCAAAAAACTTTTTCCCCTGCCTAAAGGGGCAAAGTAATAAAAGTATGTGAATAGTAATTGCCTAAAAACTAGTCTAAAAGAAACCACCTTAGGCAGCCTTAGTTTCAGGATCTGCATATAAAGGAAGAAATGTGAAAAATCAAAACCGCCCACACATGAAACCACCTTAGGACTAGGAAGAGTTAAGCAGTAATGAGTAATCAGAAAAAGAAAAATCAAAAAAAGATTTCAACAAAAAGTCAGCAGCTGCGACTCTCAAAAAGTTTGTAGAGTAAGTTTGGCCAACAAAAATTTGTCTTCCAAAGGAGTAGGAGCAAAAGCAGGGGTCCCAATTCTCAATTTCATAGTTTCTCCAGCTTGTTTAAAGGATGTGAAAAACAATGGTGGGTCACAATCATAGTGAGCTGAAAATTAAGGTAAGTAGAATTTTTAAAGAGAGAGAAAACAACTTTTTTGTCTAAGATCATAGTGAACTGAAATTCCTGCCCAATAGTTTTATAGAGAAGAAAGACAATTTTTTGTCAGTCCAAAACAAAAATCTTTGAAGTTTTCAACAACACAGTGGGCTTTCCTTCATCTAGGTCTTCTAGCTTCCATATTTTAAATCTTCTTCCATTTTTCATGGAGGAGACTTCCTTCCCTTGAAAGATCTAACTTCCATTGCCACATTTTAAAACCTTGACCAGGCTTGGACCTTGAAGAGACTTCAAAACCTGATAGACCGAAGGTGTAGATCTGGAGAGTGAACCTTTGGAGGCTTCCTTGTACCCGTCCTCTGTGAGACAACAGGTTGCTATGAGGATCAAGGAGCCATGGGCTACATACCCCTTTCCTCAGTTCATGGTACCTTTGAGAGGGGAGGCCAATCAAGAGCTATTTTCCAACTCCTTAGCTGAAAGATTTGACCCCAAAAGAACCTTTGGGAGAAAGAAAGAGGTTAAGTCCACCTTCGGTGATTGTCCAAAGAAAAGAAAGAGTACATGGAGAAGTTTCTGGTGATGAAATCGCCGATTTCTGTTTTGGCTGCTGGATGTTTAGTGGAAGCCCGAACCAGTTTATGCTGCTGTCCATCTGCTAAGGCCTGTTTGACATGAAGATCCAGTTTCCCTTCGTGGGGATGTTGCAATTGTCTGCTTAGTCTCCCTGCCTGCAGGAGTTCTGTGCTCCTTGCTTAAAGAATGCCAGAAGAGTTAGTTGCAAGCTGGCCCTGACTCATGTAGGTTGATTGCTTGTTTGCACTTGTTGTCTGAAAGAACCAACTCCTTGATTGCCCACATGATGTTTCAAGCTTGTCTCTATTTTGTCTCAACTCCTGCATGGAAGAATGCTGTAGTCTGGCAGGCCACTTGTCTTGGGACTGCTTTCATAGTATTCATGTTCTTGTTGCAGATGCTGTAGTCATCTTATCTCTTGCATCTGTTGAGCCTCTGGGCCTACCTGAGGCCCCTCCCGTTATCTGAGGATTCTGTCCCCCACCACTGACTTCCCTCTGCATTCCTCTGAGAGTCCCTTGTTAGAATGACATTCCTGAGCCTACAAAAATCATGAGTTTGGAGCAATTATTTGAGCTTCCTCAGTGTCAAATCCTATTGCTTTTTTTAGAATACACAGAGTTAATGATACCATTAGCTTCCTAGGTGTGAAGGACTGAGGAAGCAGATTCTTGATTGAAGAGATAGAAACAAGCTTTGACTGGACTGTCCTTGCAGTGTCCCTGTGCTGAAAATAGGTGATGGACACCCAGAAATCACATGCAAGTTTGTCCATCTAGAGAGGGAATGCATGTATTACACTTTCTCAAGGCCAGAAAGCACTGCTAGAACATATCTGAAATGCTGTAGAAGGTCTGGATTCACAGAATACCCTAGGCCAGGCAGAGGCAGTCAGGACAACCTCCAAATCCTTAGAGTCTTTTAGCTTTTCTCGAGCCAGAATCAGGCAGTCGTCCAAGCTTTAGCGCATTTGTTGTACCCAGCACTGGGCAAGCAGAACTGATAGCCAGAACCTTTTGCCGAAATACTAACGCAGGATGTAGATAAAGCTTTGGCAGTACGCTCTGGTATAATGAAACTTTTCCAGCTAAAGTATCCATCCAGTGATCTTTAGATCTAAGGCATAAAGGTAAGCTCTCTTTGCAACTAAAAGTTATTGGCCATGTCCAGTTTTGCCCAGATAGATACAAATCCAAAGCGTCTCCAAGGATAGATAAATTGAACAGATAAGTGTTGAGGGATACTTTTTGGTACACAGGTCTCCACGAGGAAGCCTTTTTTTGGAGCTGCAACAGGAGAGAATAAAATAGCCCCCTTTCTGAGTAGGAGGGAATGCCTGGCATGCCTTTCTGAGGACAGAAATTAGGAAATGAAACTCTTTTTCTTTGAGGAGGAGGAATGTCAAAATATCCTTTGAAAGGAGGCAAGGTATATCCAAATTTTCTTGTCTAATTAAATTAACATTTTCTAAAGGTGCTGACAGCCTTCCCAAATAAAGGTGCTGGCTGAAGGAATGTACTGGCAGCTCTTAGAAACAGGTCTGTTGACCCTGCTTCTGAAGGAAGTCTGCTGACCCAGAACTGTCCCTGAGCGGGTAAGGTCCTGTCCCCTGGCCTAAAAAGACCCAGCGACTTACCCTCTCCCCGGGGAATCCTAAGCTAGATATCACCAATAAGCAAATATCCAATTTCCTCTAAAGGCTTTCGACTACTAAACTCTGAAAAATCCTTAACAGCTCCTTTACCCTTAGCCCTGACCTTTCTTTTAATTTAAAACTGCTAAACTGCTTCCACAACAACAACCAAACAACATCAGAAGGTACCAAACAAACTCTTGCCTTGTGTTAAGCTAGCCAAGTTCTCCTCCTCAACCAGGCATGCCTACTTAGAACAGAAAACAGAGCCAGCCCCCGCGGAGGCCTGCACAGCATCAAAACCACACTCGAGGGAATGCTTACTCCACCTGTTCAGAAACATGAGAAACATGACAATTCTTTACACTCAATACCCTCACCCAGCCAGCCCCAGAGCATCACTTTAGACTTCAATTGTGAGAATAATATTATAATTTAACAAACTGACAATGAAACGACAATAACAGCATGGGAAGAAGTAGGGAAGTAGTATACACTTTCTTTCCCCATCCTCGCTCTTCCCCCTATTTAGAGGAACAGGATTTTATTTATTTTAAGAACAGAACTTTTCACACCCTGGCTGACCTGAGTTTTCTCTTCTGAGTCTGGACTAAAAAAAGATAATTTTACTTTTATGGGCTTCCTATAGTACCTATCCGTTTAACTGGGGCAGGAGGCAAAGAGTCAGAGATCAGGAATTAAGGACAAAAGGAAAAAAACATCTTCACAAACAAGGTATAGCTAAAAACAGGCTATGGGGCTAAAAAAACAAGAAAAAATAATTTCCTGAAATCAGAAAAATCTTTCCTGGAAATCTTAAAATGAAATGCATGGAATGCAATGTATGAAAAATGAAAAAAGAGAAAACCTCAGGAGAGAAGTGAGAAGAATCATCCACATCAGAATCAGAATCAGGATCAGAGGAAGGAGGATACTCCTAATTCAGCCTCCTGAAGACTCAGAACATTGCTCAAAACCTCAAACTCAGGTTCCCCCAGGCCTCTTATGGAGCCTCTTATCCATCTCTGGCATGAGACTAATAATCAAATTAATCAAATTTTCTGCCATATTTGCCATATATTGAGACCTGAAACAGGAACTCCCCTGACTCGGAGAAGCAGGCCTGCCTTCTTAAAAGAAGCAGAGAAGCCTCTTAGCCTTAGAAACAGAAGTAGAGCCAGGACCACCTTACCAGAGAAGAACAGCCACCTGAGAAGCCCCTTCAGGCTACCTACTTCCTGAGATACATCATGCAACAACTGAGACTCCAAAGAAACTCCCCTGGAAGAACCTCCCGCTCCCACTGGAGCCTTCTAAAGAACCGGGACCGACTGTCGGTTCTTCCACCTCTAAACTTCCCTGCTTTGTCTTGCACTTTTTTGGTTGAAGGGGCCGGAGCACATCCGACGCATTTTATAATTACAACGCTTCCCAAAAACCTTAACCTGGCACAGTCTGGCAACTCAATAGTCGCGTGGTTTGTTTCTAGCTGCATCCAACAATGTCACGGCTCAGGCCCTCAGGCCTAACAACAGGTAAGTGGTAATCCCAAAATCCTATATGCTCTGTTGTTTCCCACAAGAAATACAGTTATTCACTTTTCCTGACATCGGTTAAATACTGAGGCAAAAAAACCACCATATTCCCCAAAGAAAACTTTGATTCTTTTGATTGAACTCTGAACTCTGACTTCTTCAGAACGCGTAACATGGCTGCACGCAAAACAGCGCTGCTGCGGACCATGCGACAAAAAAAGACTGAGGATATGGTCGGGTCACGCGCATAGTACCTGACGACTGACTCGACGCTCTCTGTCGCGCCGTGACCGACGTCAGCCATATACTTTGGTATTCGGGCCGACTGGACAGCGGACTACCCAATAGTTAGGACTGCAGCAATGTGGAATGAAGAACATCTGGACAGTGTTTGAGCAAGAGTACATTTTCATACAGGCTGCATTTTCTGATCAAGATGATTGTACAAAGACATCTATTCTACTTAATTTAGGTGTGTCAGAAGCCATTAAAAGGGAACGTGCATTTGTGTATGCACCTGCTCTCTTATACAGCAGAGGGGGAGCCATCATTTTGTTGCACAGGCTGAGTCAAGGGAGGACCCAGAGTGCTTAAAAAAAAGAAGTTATGTACTCACCATAACGTTCCATCTGAGTAGTTAGACAATTCTTCTGCACATATGGGTATTCGGATCCGAACCGGCAAAACTTTTACAAGCATCAGCTCCAAGCTCCGCCCCTACCTATAATACATCACTTTCTCCTGAATAACCCCAGATCGAGTTTGCTGTCACTAACTAGCAACGTAACCCACAATCCAAACAGGATAAGACCTGAATAGTGAGGGGGATGGAGGGAGGGAAGGTGCAAAAGAATAAAATCTAACTACTCACATGGAACGTTATGGTGAGTACATAACTTCTTTATCTGTAGTAGTTAACTTCATTCTTTCTGCACATATGGGACAGAGTCCCCAGCTACTAGTATTCGTGGGAGGCCCTTATGGAAGGATATTTCTGAGCACCGCAGAGCCAAAGGATGCCCTCCCCCCAGAAATCAAATCTAATTTATAATGAGAGATAAATGTATGCGAATTGCCCCACGTGGCTGCCGCACGGATATCATCTTTGACCAGAAAGCTGCAGAAGTGGCCATTGACCTAGTGGAATGAGCCTTCAATAAGCCAGGAGGAGATAAGCCTTTGTCCTTGTATACTTGTGCAATACAAAGAGTGGTCCACCTTGCTAAGGACAATTTCGAAACTTGCTTTGCCCAAACATGGTTTTGAAAACGAGACAAACAGTTGATCCAACTTTCGGTAGGGTTTAGTCCTATGATGGTAAAAACGAAGCTGTCTATGGACGTCCAATAAATGGAGTCTATATTCGCCTTTATTTTGGAAATTTGGAAAGAAGACTGGCAAATTTATAGATTGGTTAATATTGGCTGCTGAGGACACCTTGGGAAGGAAGGAGGGGTTTGTACGCAGCAAAACCCTGTCCTTGTGAAAAATCAAATAGGGGGGCACGGAGGATAAGGCCTGCAACTCTGAAACCCTTTTAGCTGAGGTGATGGCAACCAGGAATGCCGTCTTCCAAGACAAGAATTTCATAGGGACTGAACCGGCAGGTTCAAAAGGCAGAGAGGTCAATGCTTGGACTAAATTCACATCCCGGGGAGGAACTGTCTCTAATTGGGGGTCGCAAGAGAAAGGTGCCCTTCAGGAACGCTTTACATAATTTGGCAGGGGTCAGAGCAACCTTATTTTCACCTACATGGAAATGAGAGATGGCAGCCAGTTGAACCTTGATGGTGGAAGAACTTGCGCCCGATTGAAAGAGACCAGCCAAAAAATCTAAAACGACTGGAATGGGGGCTGTAAAAGGGTTCTGATTGCGTTGAGAGGCCCAAATGGAAAAACGTCTCCACTTGCTACTGTAGTTTCCTAGTGGAGGCTTTGAGAGATGCTACCAGAATGTTCTTAACAGGGGATAAAAGTCCGGGAGTCCTGATGATCATGGGAACTGCAGCAGCCACGCCGTCAGCTTGAGACTGTCCAGGTTGGGCAGGGGCAAGCCCGATGGATGAGCAAGTAGATCAGGGCATGGATCTAGAGTCCATGGAGGAGCCAAAAGGTGAGACCATAGGAAGGGAAACCACACTTGGCGAGGCCAGAAGGGAGCTATGAGAATGACTTTGCACTGCAACCGGCAAGCTTTCTGAAGGAACTTCGGTATCAGAGGTAGCGGGGGATAAGCATAAAGTAACCCGGGAGGCCAAGCATGGACAAGAGCGTCCCTTGTGACATCCCCAGGGGGATCAGAGCAAAGAAGTTGCTGCAAAGTGTTGGAAGGAGATGCAAAGAGATCGCAGTAAGGTTGACCCCCTACGAGGAAGATTCTCTTCACCACCGATGGATTTAGAGACCACTTGTAAGGCAGAAGGATTGCCCGGCTTAGACTGTCCGCTAAAATGGAGCATCCCAGGATATGCATTGCTATCAGGAACCGGTTGGTGGATATGGCCCACTCCCAAACTCTCATGGCCTCACGACAAAGAGGGTAGGATCGGGTCCCTCCCTGCTTGTTGATATACCAGACTACTGACATGTTGTCCGTCTGAATGGCCACTGTCCCTGGAGGCAGGACAGGATGGAAGGCTTTCAACACTAAAAGCACAGCCCTCATTCTCCAGGACATTGATGTGTAGCTTGGTCTCTAGTAGGGACCACGTGCCTTGGGACTGCTCTTCCCAGGAAGTGCCCCCCCACCTGAGCTGGGAGGCGTCCGTGGTCACCATGGCTTGGGCCAGCGGGGCTAGAAAGCTGCAGCCCGCAAGTATGTCCGATGACTGAAGCCACCACTGGAGTGACATTCTGCATGTCCTGTTGATTCGGAAAGTCATCGGAAGGTCTAGCCAGGACCATTGAACTGCTAGATTCCACTGAAGGGTTCTCATATGAAAACGTGCAAGAGGGAGAATGGAAATTCTGCCATCGAACCCAAAGCCCTGAGAACATCGCCTGCTGTGACTAGAGTGCTCCGAGATAGCTGACACCTGGAGTCTGAGATTTTCTATCCTTTCCGGGGTGAGAAAGATCTTTGAATAGTATCCAGCCGTGCCCCGAGGAAGTCGATGACCTGAACTGGAACCAGGTGGGACTTGTTGAGTTTGATCGTGATGCCTAACTTGTGAGCCAGACCGAGAAAGTAGTGTAGGGCCTGGCACAAGACACAAGACACATTTAGTGGATGCAGCGAAGAGCCAGTCGTCTAGGTAGGGGAATACCTGAATGCCCTGAAGTCTCAGGTGAGCCGCTACGACTGCCATTACCTTGGTGAACACCCTGGCAGCTGTAGTGAGACCAAAGGGTAGGAGGCTCTGAATTGAAAGTGACCGGCCTCCTAGCTGGAAGTGCAGAAACCTCCTGGAGCTTCTGAGGACCTTGATATGATAGTAAGCGTCCTGGAGGTCTAACAAGCACATCCAGTCACATTCTCTTAGAAACGGTAGAATGGACTGTAGAGTGACCATCCGTTTCTCTACCAACAGGTCCAGTATGGGCCTGAGGTCCCCCCGTCTTCTTTGGCACTAAAAAGAACCTGGAGTAGATGCCTGATCTGACTGGTCGGGGGGACCGGTTCGATGGCTCGTTTTTTTAACAGTTTCAAAACCTGTAAAGCTGCGGCCTCCCTGTGATCGGGTGGACCATCTGGGAGGTGTGCTGGATTTATGGGAGATATGAAAGGGACAGAATAGCCTCTGGATATGATGTTTAACACCCAGCGGCCTGTAGTAATGGACTCCCATGCCGCTGGATGTAAGGAGAATCTTCCCCTGACTGCCCCCAGAGTACAGCAGTCGGGCAACCCCCTCAGGGTTGCTGTGCAGGCCTGTCGGAAAAGGGTTCCCTAGACCCGAAGTTTCTGGGACCCCCTCTGCCTCTGGGATGGCATCGGTCTTGTCCCCCTCTGCCTCTGGGGGACAAATAGTCCTGAGTGTCCTGGAAAGACCGATTTCCGGAACCACATCTTTTGCCCCTTTTAGTTCCTGGAATAGGATCTCTAGGGGTTAGAGAAGCCGATTCCAACGGCAGACGGTCTTTCCGTCCTCACTCTGGGTGAGCGTGTCGTACTGTCTTCCCAAAGAGGGATGATCCATCGAAAGGGGCACGTTAATAAGAGACACCTTAAAGGGATCCACAAATTGACAGTCTGATCCAGGCGTGTCGCCTCAAGGCAATGCCTGTACCAGCAGCTCTAGCGGCTCCCTCCGTAGCATGGGAGAGGAGACGCATAGATGTATTTGTCACAGATTTCAGTGTAGTCATCTTCGCAGTAAAGGACTGCTTGTCCTGCTGTGACAGACTCTGGGGGCGACTCAGGTCCGTGATAAGATCACGCTGCAGTCGGGTAACATGTGCCAGGTAATTCAGCACATGGATAGAAAAAGTCACTGAGTACATACGCTTCCCGAAATGATCCATCGACCTGGACTCCTTGTCTGGTGGATGGACCAAGGAACTCTCCTGTGCCAGTTCCTCTGTGGCAGCTGCAACCACCAAAGCGTCCACAGGGTATCCTTTGGACCATGCCTGCCTGACGGCGGGGAAAGAATTTTGTCCGATCTTTTGGGTATAGGCTCCACGGTGTTAGGATCCTTCCATGCCCTAGTGGTGATGAGGTCCACCAAAGGGTTGGCTGGTGGGGAAACCCAGGAAGTAGATGGGCCCGCACCAAAGGCCTCTAGAAAAACAGACTCATCCGTAGAGGGTTTGGGGGCTAACCAACCTCCTCTTTGGTGGAGGATCTCCAGAATGTCTCCGAAGGAGACACCCTCGGGAGGTGATCTGGGGGAACCCTCTCCATCTAAGTCCGAATCAGTGGTAATGGACTCAGGGGAGTCCAAGAGCCTCCTTTTACACTTGCGTTTACGAGGTTCCTCTCCAGTGGGACTTTCTGCAGAGGACTCGTAAGCCTCCGGGGGGTTCCCTGAGGGGAACAACCTGGGGTTGCTTTGGCATGGGCTGTCACTGAGACAGGGTAAGGGGAGCAGAATTCGAAAACAGGGAGGTCTGGGTAGGATCCGAGTAGGTGAGCTGTGGTCTCAACCCCTGGGAGAGAACCCTTTCCACTGTCCCAAATGCAGATGGAGAGACCACCTCCGTACCCGTAAGGATGAGAACCTCCCCGGGTCCGAAGCAGGGATCGGAGTCGAAGGCAGGGTAATCAGGGCACCAAGGATGGGATCCGAAAGAGTGACCCCAACCCTCTGGTCAGACTCCCTGACCACGGCCCAGAGAGTCTCCTGGATCCGAAATCAGATCCGAGGAACTCAAGGTGACAGCCGGCGTTGAGGAAAAGAGAACAGTCTGCGCCGAACCAACAGCTCCAAAGGGCCTCGGATCCAAGAACCCCGAAGCGTCAGGTCGGATTGGGGAAGGAGAGATTGGGTGAAATAGAGTAGTAGAAGGACCCTCTCCGATGGGAGAGGGACTTGCTAAGACCCCCATCTGAATCTGATTCTGGATGAACCTCATCAGCCTGTCCATGTCAAGGTCGGAGACACTCCGAGTCGACCTCGAAGAAGCGAATGAAGCGGGTCTTGGCTGGATCTGAGGGGAGTGCCTCAGCTCTGAGGGCTCCATCGGCTCCAGCGATAAACGGGGAGAGCGGAGCAGAGGAGAACGGGACCTGGGGACTTTAGAAGAGAGGCTGGAGAAAGACTTCCTGTCGGGGGATCTTTTTCGGGATTGTTCCTCTCTTTGTGGCACTTCTCTCTCTCTTGTCCCTACCTTTCTGGGACGAATCTGAGGCCGCAGGATGAGCGGGAGGTTGAGTCCCTGCCTGCAAGAAGTCACTGGCTGGAGCAGAGACAGAGGCAGACTCTAGGGCAGAAGCTGGCAGCAGATCCTTCGCCAAGAGCTTAGCCAGACTGTCTTTCAAGGCCTTGGGGTTAAAACCCGCACAAATGTCGCAGGAAACTGACAAATGGGAGACCCCTAAACAAACACCACACAGTGTGGCCATCAGCTGGTGAGAGCTTGTGACCACACACTGTGCATTTTTTAAAAAGAACTTTGGGCTGTTCAGCCATAAGGGCTGCACAGTAACTAAACCCCAAGGCCCACACACACACACACACACACACACACACACACACACAAGGGATGGGGCCTAGGCAGGAACTAAAACTACTAAACTACACAGAAAAAAAAAAGTTTTTTTTTTTTTTTTTTAAAACACGACGACGCATGGAGGGGGGAGGAAAGGGGGAACAGGTACACACACACCAACTGCACTGAAAAGAGAAAAACAAGAGAAACCTTACCTCCTTCACTTAGAGCTCAGAGACCATGATGCTAACTCAGAGCGGCAAATGAGATCTGGGGTTAGTCAGGAGGAAGTGATGTATTATAGGTAGGGGAGGAGCTTGGAGCTCAGAGCTGATGCATGTAAAAGTTATGCCGGCTCGGATCCGAATACCCATATGTGCAGAAAGAATGAAGTTAACTACTTCAGATCGTAAATTTAGAGAAATGTGTAACCCCCAGACAAATGTTACAATGGAAAGGCACTTATTTTATACAAAAGATCAAAAAGCCTGGTGAAAATTTTGCAGCATATATAACTGACCTGAAAAATGAAGATAAAATATGCAGATTTGGTGATTTAAGGGATGAGCTGATAAAGGACAGACGTGTGTGTGGTATAAAAGATGATGCTGAGAAAGATTTTGGTTTGTGATTTAACTTTGAATAAAGGTCATTGAGATTTGTCAGATTTATGAGCTTACGGAAAAAACACACAAAAATGCTTAGAGATTAACAGCTCTAGAAGGCAAAGTGACAAAGCTGATGTTAATAGCATGCAGCACATAGTAAAAAGAAAAGTACAGTTTTGTACCTACCATAAATGTAGATGTCCGATAGGTATGCATCTGCAGTCATCACATATGGGTTGTCCTGCCTCAGGCAGCCCTTCGGTCGTCCGGATTCCAAAGTCTGGGTCTGGCCTCGGCTGATGTCATCTTTTTCAGAGCCGCCTCTGTTGTAAAAAAAAGCATCAGGGCGCCATCTTCCTCAGTTTTTCTTGCCCCAGATGCCTGTATATATATACACACACACACACACACACATATATATATATATATATATATATATATAGATTCCCCCAGCTAGCTAAAAGAGGGGTAAGCCCTAGGAATACCACAGAGGGGTAGGAGGGAGGGTAAACCTGACTGCAGATGCATACCTATCGGACATCTACATTTATGGTAGGTACAAAACTGTACTATGTCCTTCAAGGATGCAACTGCAGTCATCACATATGGGTAGAATACGATAGCCAAACTGGGGGTGGAGGTACTAAGTGAAGGATGGTGTAGTTAAGATACCCTGCAGGACTGCCGTAGCAAAACCTGCTCTGCATCTGGAGTATAAAGGCAAATTGTAATGCCTGGCAAATGTATGCATGGAGCTCCATGTAGCAGCTTCTAAAACGTCTTTGGTAGCCACCCCTCTTAGGAAGGCTGTGGTGGTGGCTGTGGCTCTCGTGGAATGAGGTCTAATGTTAGCTGGCACAGTCTTTCCATGAAAGGAGTAACAAAAACAAATGCAATTTCCTATCCATTTCGAAATTGTCTGTTTGGAAATTGCTTTTCCTTGTACCCCAGCAGCATATGCTACAAACAACTGGTCAGTCTTTCTGTAACTTTTAGTTCTGCCCAAGTAGTAGCGTAGTTGTCTGCGTATGTCCAGGGTGTGCAGAAGTCTCTCCCCTTTATTTTGTGGCTGTGGGAAGAATGTAGGCAAGTGAATAGCTTGGTTCAAAGATACCCTGGATACCACCTTTGGCATGAATGTAGGATTGGTCCTCAAAGAAACTCTGTCCTGATGAAAGATAAGGAATGGCTGCACCGCCATTAAAGCTTGTAGCTCAGATACTCTTCTTGCTGAGGTTATGGCCAGAAGGAAGGCAGTTTTCCAAGACAAAAACTGTACATCTGCCGATGCTGCTGGTTCAAAGTGAGGAAGTGTTAGTTTTTCCAACACGAAATTCAGGTCCCAAGTAGGTAGAGGTGGTTTCCTTGGAGGATTAATGTTTTGATTCCTCTTAGAAACTGTCTTAGTAGAGGGTGAGAGAAGACAGGTGGATTTAGATTGTATTCTGCTGAGATTGCTGAGGCATGTATCTTGATGGAAGAGTAAGACAGGCCACTGTGGGACAATTCTGCCAAATATTCCAGTATATATGCCATATTCATCACAGTCACATCTAGGCCCTTTGCTGTGTTCCAGGTGTGAAATCTTTTCCATTTTGCTGTATATGCCTTCCTTGTGGAAGGTCGGCGAGCTTCCATAATAATATCCTTCACTCTCTGGGATAGGTTATCCTGAGGAGGAGTCATGGTATTCTCCAGGCAGTTAGCTGCAAGGTTTTCAGGTTGGAGTGTAGAGTCCTGAAATTGTGCTGCGTCAGTAGGAGTGGCCATAGGGGGGAGAGTCCATGGTTTCGTCTGTGACAAGCTCTTTAACAGTGGGTACCAGTGCTGCCTTGGCCAGTTTGGGGCTATCAGGATTACTCTGGGCTGCTCTGTCCTGATCTTCAGTAGTTCCTTGGTCATTAGTGGAAGAGGTGGGAAAGCATACACTGTTAGAGCTTTCCAGCTGAAAGAGAGAGCGTCCACTTTCCATGCTTGTGGGTGGTATGTCCTTGAGCAGAATTTCTTCAGTTGATTATTTAGGGGGGAAGCGAACAGATCTATTTCCGGCCTTCCCCATGATTGTGTGATTTGTAAGAAGATGTCTGGGTGCAGCATCCATTCGTGTGCATCCATGGTAGTTCTGCTTAAGCTGTCTGCCAGTGTATTGTCTTTCCCTGGCACGAATTGGGACTGTAGCTGTATGTTGAGTTTCAATGCCAGTTCCCATAGGTTCATTGTCAGTCTGCAAAGAGGGTAGGAATGGGTGCCTCCTTGCTTGTTTATGTACCACATAACTGTGGTGTTGTCTGTCCTTATGAGCAGGTGGCCTTGCTGAAGGAAAGGTTTGAAGGCCTCAATTGCGTGCATCACTGCCAGCAATTCCTTTTGGTTTATGTGCATGTGCAGCTCTCTTTGTGACCATAGCCCTTGTATACATCTGTCCTCCATGTGCACTCCCCAACCTTGGTCTGAAGCGTCCGTGGTGATGGTTTGGTTGGCTCTTGGCTTGAAGGGCAGCCCGCTGTTAGACTGGCAGGCTTGAGCCCACCACATGAATTCCTTTTGAAGGCAAGGAATGAGTGGGATCAGAGCTTCTAAGCTGTGACTGTGCTGAGTCCACAAACTTCTTAGGTACCATTGTAATTTCCTCATATGAAGCCTTGCTTGTGGAATCAGAAGAATGCAAGATACCATGCAACCCAGGGCCTGCAGGATTTTCCTTGCAGTCATCTGAGTTTGTCTTGTGAGATTCTGAAAGTAAACTGGTAGCTGTTCTTGTTTTTCTTCTGTGAGAAAAGCCATTTGGGTGGTTGTGTCTAGATCCGCACCCAGAAAAGTTATTCTTTGGGATGGAACCAGTCTTGATTTGTGGATGCTGACTGTATATCCCAAGGCTTGTAACAGGTGGATGGCATAGTCCAAGTCCTTTAACAAAGTTTGCTTGCTGTCCGCTTGTATTAGGCAGTCGTCCAGATAACGGTAGATTTGAATCCCCTGAAGTCTGCAGTGTGCAATTACTGATGCCAGGCATTTCGTGAATACTCTGGGAGCAGTAGATAAGCCAAAGGGCAATGCTGAGAATTGATAATGCTCTGACCCTGCAAGAAATCTGAGGTGTCTTCTGCAGCTTTGTCGAATAGGGACATGCAGGTATGCCTCCTTGAGGTCTAGAGTCACCAGCCAAGACCCCTTGCCCAGCATGGGAAGGAGTTGCTGTAGTCTCAGCATTTTGAATTTTGGCACAATGAGGTACGTATTCAGTGCGGACAAGTTGAGAATAGGCCTCCATTGATTTTCTTTTCTTGGAACAAGGAATAATCTTGAGTAAAATCCCTGGCCTTGTTCTGAAAGAGGTACCTTTTCTATGGCTTTCATTTGCATTAAGTTGGTAATTTGCTTCAAAGCCTCTGCCCTCTGATTTGGTGGCAGGTTTGGCATGCCTTTTCTTTTTGGCAATGAGTGGAAATGGAACCTGTATCCTTTGTCTATTATTTGCAGTGTCCATGTGTCCCCTGTAATGCTGTGCCAATTTTTTGAGAAGAAAGCTTTCCGCCCAAAGGTGCTTCTAATTGAGCCCTGGTCGGCGGAGTCAAAATAAAGTCATTGAGTCTGTCCTGGTGTAGCAGTTGTAGTTCCTGCACTACCTCTCTGGTTGGGAGGCTGCCACTGACGGCCTCTGTAGGAGCCTTTAGCTTGCCCTCTACCTCTGGCACGTGTATTCCTGCCTCTTTGAGATCTGTCTGAGTCCGGAAAGGAGGAATTCTTAGTAGGCCAATTTCTGCTGAATCTCGGTGGTTGGACTTGAGAAAGTCTAACTGTTTGTACAGATTTTGCCTTTTCTTCAAATTTCTTTAAAACCTCTTGAGCCGTGGAACCAAATAATTTTTGCTTTTCCATAGGAGCATCCAAAAGCTTAGCTTTAACATGGTCTGGCAGAGATTGTTCCTTCAGCCAGGCATGCCTACGTATAACTGCACCTGTCATAGCTGATCTACATGAAACTTCCAATGCATCATAACCACACTGCAAGAAATGGTTACTAACCTGCTGGGAGTTATGCACCAGATCCTGAAGGGATTTACGATCAAGGGGTTCAGAAGAGGACAGTTTCTTATGCAATTCATCTAGTAAATACTCTTGATACTGTATCATATGGAATTGACAGTTTAATGCCCTCATGGAAAGAGTTGCAGAAGTATACACTTTCTTACCCCATCTCTCTAATGCTCTGGACTCCCTTTCAGAGTGTAGAGGATTTCTAGCAGTGGCAGCTGCAACCCCTTTAGGGCCCTGGGAAATAGTTTCTGGATCAGCAGAGTGGGCCTTGTACAGGTGAACATGTGAGTCCGGGACCCTGTAGTACCTATCAGGTTTGGCAGGAGCCGGAGGGAGAGAGTCAGGGGCAGTACAAGCATCTGAATAGACATCAATTACATTCAAAACAGGAGGTATAGCTAAGGGCCTGTGCTGAGGTAAATGTAAAAAGGTCCTTAATCTCTTTCTGGAATCAGAGAATTCCTGACCCTGCCATTGAAAACGTTCTCTCATAGTGTGTAATGTTTCTCCAAATGAAAACTCTTCAGGAGGGGAGGCTGAGGGAATAGATTCTTCAGCATCAGAATCCTTGTAGGCCGAATAAGCCTCCTCCTGGTGGTCTGACAGAGCAGAGCCATCCGTGGACTCATCTGAGGATTGTGGATCAGAGGGCTCAACCCTGTGCCTTTTGTCTGGAGGTGGTTGAGAGCCCCTGTCCGGATGAGGTTGGGAGCCTCTAATTAATGAAATCAGATCCTCTGCTAGGGTAAGAATCTGAGAGCTAGAAGAAGGTCTCAGAGGAAACTTTGGGAGGCAAAGCCTTAGAAAGTTTAGCAGCCTTAGCCCTAGAGAAAGCCTTAATGGACATGGAAGCAGGGGGTCTGGCTGCACCACGTGCAGGAGTAGACTTATTTAAAGTAATAGTGTTGGAAGGTTCCTGGACACCGGTTTCAGTAGGTAATTCAATGACAGACTCGGCCGGGGCCTCCAGGGCCGAGGTAGTCGGTTGTGTGGTTTCGGTAGTAGGAAGTACCAAGGACTCTGTTACAGCCGAGACCGAGACACTAGCGGTAGGCCTGACCGAGGTTTCAGCCGAAACCGCGGCCCGCGTGTGTCTGTCCTTGTCCTTCCATTTTTTGACTAAATGCGAAGTCGGAGTCTCCGACGGCATTTTATAAGCAAAACTAGCCACAAAAAACTCCTCTGCAAACTCCGACCGACGTCTAAGAGCTCGTCGGTTGAAGGAAGCACAGGCTGAACAGGCCGAGACGTGGTCTGGGCCTAGGCAGGGGAGGCAGTAAGAGTGGAAATCCTTATGAGGTATTTGTTTCCCATAGGTTAAACAATTATTAACTTTATCTGACATCGGCTGAGGCAAGAAAGAGTCCCCAACGGGGTACTTAGCTTTTTCGAAGTCTTCGGTAGCTGAATCACAGGAGCTGACCGACCGGCACTTGCGAACTGCTTCTGCTTCGGGCACCACGTGGCAAGAAAGACTGGGGAAGATGGCGTCGGCTGATGCTTTTATATCCCAGACGCTCTGACGTCGGGGAAGTGCGACATCAGCCGAGGCCAGACCCAGACTTTGGAATCTGGCCGACCGAAGGGCTGCCTGAGGCAGGACAACCCATATGTGATGACTGCAGATGCATCCTTGAAGGACATCATGCCCAAGCACAAGGCAGCAAAGTACAGTTGTGTACACTTACCATATGTAGATGTTAGAGTGTATTCACTGTTGCATTCATCACACAACGGTTATCTGCAAACAGGTATCCCTCAGTCGGCCCGAATACCAGAGACTTAGTATTTCTGCATCGGTTGCTGCCGCTTTAGGACTGACGTCATGTCGTCAGGGGTATAAAAACAGGCAGCCGACTCCATTACATCAGTTTTTTTTGCCCCAAATGTCAGGAGCCCACCACATAGGGAGCTCAGTTATGGTGGAAAAAACACCACCAGTAAAAAGTAAATACCAAAAGCCCTGTAAGGGGGCGAGTAAGAGAGAGAGAGACAAGGGGGCTGGAGGGTGGGAAACCAGGACTGCAACAGTGAATACAGGCCAACATCTACATTTATGGTAAGTGTACACAACTGTACGATGTTCTTCGTATTTCACTGTTGCAGTCATCACACTTGGGTTGATTCCCAAGGCTGAAGAATGGGTGAGGGCAGTCGAGAAGCGTTGGGACTGGCTAGTATGCCCTGCAGGACTGCTGTTGCAAAACCCGTCCTGGATTTGGAAAAGATAGGCAGGTGGTGATGCTTGGTGAAGGTGTGAAGAGAACTCCAAATAGCAGCTTCCAGAATGTCCCTGGTAGGGACTCCCCTGAGGAATGCTGCAGAGGATGAAGTTGCCCTAGTGGAATGCATTCTGACACCCCCGGGGGGGGGGGGGTTTCCCCATGGGGTTTGTAACAGAAATGTATATAGTGTGCTATCCATTTGGAGATGGTTTGTTTTGATATGGCCTTGCCTTCTGACCCTGGTGCAAAGCTGACTAGTAACTGGTCAGATTTCCTAAAGGGCTTAAGTGCTATCAAGATAGAATCTGAGCGGTCTGTGCACGTCTAAAGAGTGCAGGATCCTTTCCCCTTTATTTTGAGGATTAGGGAAGAAAGTTGGCAAATAGACAGACTGGTTGAGAGCCACACTGGGCACCACTTTAGGCATACAATAGGGTTAGTCCTGAGGGAGACCCTGTCAACATGAAAAATAATGAAGGGTTCTACAGCCATAAGTGCTTGTAGCTCAGACACTCTTCTAGCTGAAGGGATGACCAGAAGCAAGGCTGTTTTCCAAGACAGAAATTTTAACTCTGCTGACGCTACAGGCTCAAAGGGGGGGAGGGTAGCATGAGCTTTTCCAGCACAAAGTTAAGGTCTCAAACAGGAGTGGGGGCTCTCCTTGCTGGCCTTAAGTTGTTAGCCCTTCTCAGGAACTCTGAGGACAGGGCGAGAAGACGGCTGGCTCAGTGCTGTAATAAGCAGAGACGGCAGAGGCATGGATTTTAATGGAAGAGAAGGATAGGCCTCTGTGGAGTAAGTCAGCTAGGTAATCCAGAATGAGAGGTAAGGAGGGCAGGGCTGTGTCCGCTCCTTTAGAGTGGATCCAGGAGCAATGCCTTTTCCACTTAGCATAGGATCTCCTTGTACTGGGTCTTCTGGCTTCAAGAAGGACATCCAGCACCTGCTTGCTTAGGCTAGCCACTGGAGGAGAATTCAGGGAATAAGCCAGGCTGCTAGATTCAGGGTTTGCAGTTGCAGATGCAAGATCTGTCACTCCTGGTGAGTGAGTAGGGTTGGGATTCTGGGGTAGGTGCCATGGTGGCACTGGTGACAGACTGCACAGTAGTGGGTACCAGTGTTGGCGTGGCCAGTCTGTGGCAATCAGGATTGCCCTTGGTCTTTCCTGCCTTATCTTGAGTAATACTCTTGTAATAAAAGGCAGAGGGGGAAATGCATAGATTGAGAGGCTTACCCACTGGAAGGATAGGGCATCCACTTTCCAGGCCTAGCTGTGAGGTGTCCTGGTGCAGAATTTGTTGAGCTGGTGATTGTAGGGGGAGGCAAATAGGTCCACCATCGGGATACCCCATCTCTGGGTTAGAAAGCTGAAGGTGTTGAGGTCTATGCCACTCGTGTGGGTCTAGGAGATTTCTGCTTAAGTAGTCTGCCAGAGAGCTTTGCCTGGCAGGAATTGAGCTTGCAGGTGAATATGCATAGTCAAAGCAGTGTTCCACAGGGTCATGGCTAGTCTGCAGAGTGGGTTCCCCCTGCCTGTTGATGTACTCAATCCACAGAAATACAAATTCAGGCTAGAAGAGGTTACTTATGTAGGCCATTTATTTACTAGTTCAGGCTTATGACCAGACCCTTCTAAGCAAACAGCCATTCTCAAGATGCCTGGTCAACTACTTAGACAAGTTCATTCCAGACTTGAGCCAACTATCAGCATTTGATAGCCTAAAATATAAAATTGTTAGTCTACCAACTCTCAGATACCATGACGTTCACAAGCCAGTTACACTTTCCTGTGAAGCTTCGAAATCTGGTCTTGGTGCAGTCATCCTACAACAGGATCAACCTGCTGCCTGTGCATTGAGAACTCTTACCCAAACAAATGCAATATGCCCAGATTGAGAAAGAGCTTTAGGCAATTGTGTCTGCATGTTCGAAATTCCATGATTATGTTTATGGTAGATCTCTCAAATTCGGAAAAGACCACCATCCTCTAGTCACTATTTTGAGAAAGCTTATGCATTCAGCTCCAGCTTGACTGCAATGTATGATGCTAAGATTGCAAAAGTATAATTTCAATCTTATCTACAAGAAAGGCAAACTTCTTTATCTTGCTGATACATTGTCCAGATCGCCCAGAAATACAACAGAACAGCATGAGAATAAGAACCTTGATTTTGAAGTCATGGAAGTGAGAAATGTTTCTTCCATGTCTTGAGCTGAGAGATCACACAGCCAGATATAATTTTACAAAGGCTCAACCACTTAATCAAGAATGACAGTCAAGAAGTGCAACTTTATTTTCCATAAAGAGATGAGAGTTTGTCCGACAAAGGTATCATAATGAAAGCTCCAAAAAAAAAAAAAAAAAAAAAAAAAAAAGAAGTTATGTCTTACCATAACGATCCATCTGCGATGTTGATCCTCATTCAGTCATTACTCATGGGTATCGGTTCCGACCTCGGAACAGAGTCAGCCATTTTCCAAGCTCGTGTCGGCCACAAACTCTCGAGCTAAACTCTTACCCATAATTCCTCTCTCCCTGTTACCTCAGATTGAGTTTGCAAGTCAAAAGAAGGTAATGGCTACCTCTGGTCAACTGACCTATCTGAATCGGAAGGAGAGATCCACTATAAGCCTCAGGAGGGGGATGGAGGGAGGGAGGGTTGTAACGACGGAACAAGGATCTACATCACAGATGGAACGTTATGGTAAGACATAACTTCTTTATCAGATGATGTTAATCCTCGTTCATTCCTTACGCATGGGACAGAGTCCCCAGCTACCTTATTTCTTGGGAGGCCCTGATGGAAGGACGTTCCTGAGCACCAGAGCCAAATGATGCTCTTCCCCTGGAAGCCAGATCTAATTTGTAATGGCTGATGAAGGTATGTGGTCTAGCCCACATAGCAGCTGCACAAATGTCATGTAAAGAAGCTTTAGCATGGAAAGCAGCTGAGGTTGCTAGTGACAGTAGAATGAGCCTTGACAGTGGTAGTTAACTGAACATTATTGCTTGCTGTAAATAAAGGTCACGCAGTCTTTCAACCACTTAGCCAACATGATCTTGGAAACAGCACATCCTAATCTAGGTCCAGAAAAGGCCAAAAAAAGCTGATCTGACTTGCGAGAAACTTGAGTTCCATCCAAGTAGAAACAAAGTTGTCTGTGAATGTCTAGGCAATGTAGGCAATACTCTCCTGTGTTTGAATGATCAGGAAAGAAAACTGGCAATTCAATGGTTTGGTTAATGGACATGTCAGAAATCACTTTGGGCAAAAAGGTAGGATTAGTTCTCAATGACACTGTCCTTATGAAAGGTCAGATATGGCTCCTTGATGCACACAAGGCTTGAAGTTCGGAGATATGTCTGGCAGAAGTAATGGCAACTAAGAATACAGTCTTCCAGGACAAGTATTTGAAGTCGCAAGAAGAAGCTGGTTCGAAGGGTGACTACGTCAAAGCTTGTAAGACTAAAGCCAAATCCGTTGGTTAAGTGGGTTCTCTAAAGGGAGGTTTTAGATGAAAAACGCCTTTTATGAAGGTCCTGCATAATTTGTGAGACATGAGAGAAGAATCCTATATCCACCAGAACTACACTATATCCACCAGAACTACAAGAGCAAGAGACTTAAACCTCAACACGGTCATAAATAGGACGTGCTGGAGGGACAGATTCATCACCCAGAGACTCCCTATGCTGCGGAACAAGATCCCGGTACATGTGAGGCATAGCACCTCGCTGGCCTTGTTCAAGAGGAATCTTGACAAATGGATGGGAGATCGCAGGTTTACCCCGGGGATCACCTCTGTGTCACTACTGGACAGAGGTACGGCAAAATAATGGGCATAGCATCCTTCAAACTTAAGGGGTGGCGATAGCCACAAAACTTTGGGCTAGGCTTATAAATGCCCTAGGGCAGATAGCCTAGTATGAACCTATGAACCATTGTGGAAATTAGACATGGTGGCCAAGTGAACTCTAATCGTGGAAGCAGAAAGACCAGACTGGAATAAATCAGATAGATATTCTAGCACTACGGGTATTGGTGCTGAGAAAGGATCCATCTGTTTTGCTTTCAGCCAGATAGTAAGCCTCTTCTTGCTAAGGTATGTATTTCTGGTAGACGGCTTATGAGATGCAATGAGAATGTCACGTACAGGTAAGGTTAGAACATTCTGCCTGGCAATCACTGGAAGTGGAGAAGCCAAGTTGTGAGCTTTAGGCTGTTTAGGTTGGGGTGAATCAGGTTCTGCAGATGGGAGATCAAGTCTGGGGTTGGATCGAGAGTTCACGGTTGATCTAGCAGGTGAGGCCACAGGAAGGGGAACCAAATCTGACGAGGCCAAAATGACGCTATGAGGATTAATTCTGCTCTTCAACCGGCAGGCTTTCTTCAGGACCTGGGGAATGAGGGGAAGAGGAGGAAATGCATAAAGTAGACCAGAGGGCCAATCGTGGACTAGAGCATCCCTGGGTGACTGTCCCAGAGGGGAAATCAGGGCGAAAAAATTGCTGCATTTGTAGTTGGTTGGAGAAGCAAAGAGGTCGCAGCAAGTAAGACCCCAGCGGTTGAAAATCTCTGCCACTATCAAGGGATTCAGGGACCACTCGTGAGGTTGAAGAATGCACCTGCCGAGTGTCTGCTATCATGTTGGAACTCCCAGGAATGTGCATTACTAGAAGAAAGCAGCTGGCAGCCATCGCCCATTGCCATAATCTCATGGCCTCCCGGCAAAGGGGATAAGACTTTGTTCCACCTTGATTGTTGATGTACCAGACCACCGCCATGTTGTCCGATTGAATCGCAATGGTCCCAGATGGCAACAGGGGACGAAATGCTTGCAATCCCAGAAGCACAGTCCTCAACTCCAGAACATTTGTATGTAGATGGGCTTCCATTTCAACCACGTACCTTGGACAATCTTTCCCTGAAATAGGCCCCCCACCCCATCAGGGAGGCATCTGTGTCACTGTGGCCGTGGGCTGTTGGGGGAGAAGGTACGGGACCCATTGAAGCGGATTCGGAGACCACCAACAATTTAAGTCCTGCTTGCACCTGTGAGTTATCCGAATCTCGGCTGAAGGAGGGAGCTGAAAAGGGTACCACTGAGTGAGTAGCAACCACTGTAGAAGCCTCATGTGAAACCTGGCCAGGGGAACAATTGTAATGGAGGCTGCCATGGAACCCAACAGCTGTAGAACCGAGTGAGCTGAGGATTTCTCCTTTGAGAGGACTGGAATCAATTGTTGTCTCAACCTTTGAATTCTGTGCTCCGGAATGGATGCTCTGCAGTTCTGTGTGTTCAGTAGGATTGAGATGGGGTGAGATTGGATTTTTTCCAATTTATGGTTATGCCTAGCCTTTCTGCGGTGAGGAGAGAAAGCCAGGGCTTTTTCTAATAGATGACTGGTGGAGGCGGTGATGAGCCAGTCGTCTAAGTATGGAAAAACCTGGAATCTCTGTAGTCGTAGGAACGCTGTGACGACTGCCAAGCATTTTGTGAACACTATGGGGGCTGTAGAGAGTCCGAAGGGCAGTACTCAGAACTGACTACTGGTTCCCGCATGGAAGCGAAAGAATCTCTACTGTTTGTCCACTTTTATGTGGTAGTACACATCTTGAAGATCTATAGAGCATATCCAATAGTCTTTTTTCCAAAAGTGGGAGGATAGACTGTATAGTGACCATCCAGAATTTCTGTACCTTTACGAATTTGTTTAACACACTGAGATCCAAAATTGGCCTCCAGTCTTTTTTGGGACCAAAAATAGTCAAGTAGAATCCGGATCCTATCTGGTCTGGTGGGACTGTCTGGATGACTCTTTTGCTTATCAGCTTTGCAATCTCTAATGCTGGCTGCACCCTTTGACTGGGTGGCACGTCGGGTAAATTCCTTAAGGTGGCGAGATAGAGATTGAACGGGATATAACTTCTGGTTATCTTTTGTACCCAAGAATCGGTGGTGACGGTTAGCCAGGCAGAAGGGTACAAAGAGAAATGACCCCCAACCACTTCCAGAGGAAAGCAGGTGGGCCGCTCCTCAGGAGCACTGGTAGGGTTGGCCAGTGAAAGAATCCCTGGAACCCTGGTTACGCGGACCTCTTCTGCCCCAAAAGGGAATCTTCCCTGAGAATTTCCCCCCTCTTCCTCTAGGGGAAAAATTGGCCTGTGTGTCATGGAAGGAGCCCTGAGATTTTTTGTGCCATATCTTCCCACTCTTTTGGTTTCTAGAGAAAGCCCGTTGAGGGGAAAGTAGGACACCCACGGCAGAAAGGGTCCTACCGTCCTGTTCACATCTACCCAGTGTGCTTTTAACTTTTGGACCAAACGAAGAGGCTTCAGTTGGAGCATTGATAAAGGAAGCCTTGACGGGATCCACAAAATCATGCAAGCGCATCCAGGCAAGTCATCTCAGAACAACGCCTGCACCCGCTGCTCTAGCTGCTCCTTCTGATGCATGAGAAATGAGATGCATGGAGGAGTTAGAAATAGATTCAGTGGTGGCTAATTGAGAGGCCACTGTTACGGACCTCATCATACACAGCATCAGCCAAAGTTTCAGAGAGCTCAGAGATTAAGTCTCTTTGAAGCCTGGTAAAATGTGCCATGTAGTTCAGAGCCCTGATTGCAAAGGTCCCTGATGCAAAAAGAGCTGTTGGGCGGATGAACAGTCTGGCTTTAGTCTGCCAGGTCCTTTTTGGACCAATGGGGGTCGCTCTTAGGAGGGGACAAAATTTTATCTGGCCTCCGGGGAATGGCCTCAACTGTCAACAGCCTTCCATGCACGCTGCACGACGAGCCAGACCAGTTCTTCAGCAGGTGGAGTAACCCAGGAGGTAGAGGGCCGGGCACGAAAGGCCTGAAGGAACAGAGTCTTCAGAGATTGGGTTAGAGGGCTGCCAATCACCTCTGTTTTAGGATTTCTAGGATATCTCCGAAGGATACCTCAGAGGGTGATCTAGAGGAACCCTCCCTATCATCCAAGTCTGTGCCTTCGGTGAGGGACTCCTCAGTGGAGTCCATGTGTTTCCTCTTACACGAAGACTTGCGATGAACTTCCTCAGAGGGAAGAACTGAGGAAGACAGCTCAATAGGGGCCCTCCTGTGGGGGCAAGTCCTGAGGCTCTCGTTCCCGGTGTTGTGTAAAAAGCGGAGGCACTGATAGCATAGAAACGTCAGCCGATGCAACAGTCCTCTCCCGACTAGAGTCCCTGGACGGCTGCAGAAAGCCAAAGAAGGGGTGCCATAGTTAGCATCCTGGGTAGTGACAAGAGAATCCTGCCACCAAGGCAACTGAGGCTCCTTAGTGAGATCCAAAAGGGGTACTGCAGGTGAAGACTGTGCTATAGTAAGGGGCTTCCAAGACCGCAACGGGGGCTCTGATGAAGAATAGTCACCTCCCGAGGAAGTACAGGTCCTGGGAGGAAGAATACCTCTAGCCAGAAGCAATTGATCCACAATACGCAGCACATCGTGTTCAGAGAGGCTTCTAGTGGATCTCCAAAGTCGGAACAAGTTTGGTGCCCACAATGGTGGGAGTTTGTACCGCAAAAAGAGGAGTTGGCATGGCCTGAACAGTAGTGTGTCCTGATGAAACCATCAGTGCCAAAGGTAATGTCTGCACCGACAAGGTCAGTACCGAAGTGGTAACTGGCGGTGTCGAGAGAGTCTGCAACAGAAAGGGAATGGTTGGTGCCGAGCGAGTAGTCGGCACAGAGAGGGAGACTGGTGTCAACATCTATTGGCGCCAACAAAAACTGCATGGACTGTACTGTCGGTGCCGATGGAGTCTGAACAGAGGAGCCCCTCGGTTCAGACGCAGTACGAGGCATACTACTCGGTGCCGAAAAAGTAGATGGCGCAGATGGACTTGGAACCGAACTAGGCTCTGAAATAGTCAGTGCCGAAGAGGCCAAATCCATAGTGAAAAGCTTAGGTTTTTTTGGCCTCGGTTCCATAGGGCTTCCAGCCGGAGAGGATGGAAAACACTTAGATTTTTTATAATCATCACTCCTTTTCTTGTGGGAGCTTGGAGGGAATGAGACCTCCGTCCCAGAAATAGCCTCTGAAAAGTAAGATTTAAGTAGCCCCTTTAAAATCAACTTATTCTTTCTTTCATTGACAGTCCTACTAATGAAATTCTTACAAATCTCGCAAGACGGGTCAACTGTTAAACGAGGCACACCCAAACAAACACAAAGAATGTGCAGATACAAGCAATTTAAGGCCACATTCCACACATCTTTTAAAACCTGGACTGCCTTTTTTATCTGTCATAGTAAAGAAAGGGAAAAAAGGGTTATCAAAAAAGAAATTACCCGAAGGTAAGGTCCAGAAAGATTTACAAACGATGGTAAAGAGAAAGAAATACCTCGTTGGTATGAGAAAGAAAAACAAAACAAAATAAGAGCACAAGGAGTAGTCGCCAGGTGAGATAAGGTAAGAGATAGCTAAACTACTTTTTTCCCTCAAAAAATGTAGTAAAATTTTTGACAAGATCAAAAATGTGTACTTCGCTCAAGAGAAGTAAACTGACACGACCTAACTGCGATGCGGCAAACGAAATCTGAGGTAACAGGGAGAGGGGAATTATGGGTAATAGTTTAGCTTGAGAGTTTGTGGCTGACGCGAGTTTGGAAAATGGCTGGCTCTGTTCCGAGGTCAGAACCGATACCCATGCGTAAGGAATGAACGAGGATTAACATCATCAGATGTAAATGTTTCAAAGTGCTTGCAACAAGAGTGCATTACCATCTTGCATCATGGTCACTCAGGTACAGACTCTAGCCAAAAGAAGGGTGAGAGGACTAGCATTTTGGCCTCCTATGTCAAGACATTGAGAGAGCACTTTTATCTAGTCTGTGTGTAAAAGTACTAAGCCACATCAACAGAAGGAACCCATCCAGCTAAACCAGATTCTGGAACTACCTTGGTTGACAGTAGCTACTGATTTCTTCAAGTTGAATGGTCAACATTATTTGGTGTTAGTAGACTCTTACTACAATTGGTTCAAGATTGATTACTTCCTAACCTAGCATCCAGTATAGTCATTACTAAGATGAAGTGTTATTTTGCAGTACATGGTAGTCCACACAGAGTTATTTCTGACAGTGGCACACAGTTTACAAGCAAACAGTTCACAAGATTTGCTGAAGAATAGGACTTTACTTATGTCACAAGCAGCCCTGAGTATCCACAGTCGAATGGTTTGGCAGGACATTCAGTTTAAAGTGCAAAAGTTACTTGAGAAGTCCAAACAAGACAACAGTGATGTTTTCCTGAATCTCAGAAAAGTTCCTCATGATGAGGTTCACCTGCTCAGGGACTTCTATTACGACAAACCAGAACTACATTATCAATCAGTAGTCAACTGTTGGCTCCATGTGTCAAGAACAATAGATTAGTGAAAACCAATCTGTTGAAGAATTGTTTAACCCAGAAGTCCTACTACGGTAAAAAAACAGCAAACCACTCAATCCATTATGAGAAGTGGTAAGGATGCAGACGTCTAGAGGTTATGATCGGACTGCTGTCATGAAGAATATTGGTCCAGAGTAGACATCCTACATTGTGGAATTACAAGTAGCAGTCTTTACGGGGAACTGGAAGCATTTGAGACCAATGTCCAAGCCTATGCCACAGTCCATAACCTGTGAAAAAGGCTCTGAGTGAGTTGTCCAGTGTTCTAATTCCCGAGGAAGCTCCAGAGGACATTTCCGTTCTCGTGACAAATTCAGAAGTTCCGGATAAGAGTTGTGCACCGCAGACTGCCCCTTGTTGCTGACTTTGGTCCAAACTATTGTTACAAGACATGGTCATATCTCTAAACCCTGTAACAAATATGAAACAACTTGGGCATGAGCATTGTGTTTTGTTTCTAGTGTCTATAGTAATGCATGCCCAATTCTAATATTGTTTTTACAAATTTCTTTTTAAAGAGGGAGGATGTAGAACAATGTGCGTGTATGTACCTTTAAGAAGCTACCCAAGGGCTTGCACAAGTGTATAAATACTGAGCACGTGTCAGCCGGACTGCCATTTTGTAGTAAGCCGTTGAGATGTAAGCATGCATGTATCCAAGGTTTGTATGTTAACTAGTTTGTTTTTTATGATGCTATCCATCCTGATGTGTTTCTATGTATTAAAGCATTCAAACGAAATACCCCAACTGCTTGTCATCTATGTTAGAGGGGGATGAGCGACACCACCCCTTTGCCTCCTGAAATAGGATTTTTGCAGGGTGGAGAAATGGATTCCTATGGCAGACAGAGTCCTATCACCTTGCTAACTCTTAGCAAGTCTCTCGAACTTTGGGTCTGAACAGAGTGGAACCATCAAAGGGGGCACTAAAGGATGCCTTGAAGCTTTCAGCAAAATCACAAAACCGCATCCAAGCATGGTGACGTTTAGCAATGCTTGTGCCAGCTGCTCTTGCTGTACCATCTGCTGTATTAGATAGCAGGCACATGGCTCCAGAGGTGGACTGCAGGACAGACACGTGTCCACTGGTTTTTTTTGAATATCTGAAGGAAAGTTACCAGAGAAGGACATGGAAATCTCCTTGATCAAGAGTCTCCGAAAACGAGTTAAGTGTGCAAGGTAGCTCGGAGTAAAGGATGCTGAAGCATATGTCCATTTCCCCAGATCAGTCCAATGCCCTTGACTCCATTAGGGGTGGGGTGGGGGGGTGGTGGTGGACAGAATTCTCCCCAAGATAGTTTTCTTTGCAACTGCTGCTACTACCATGGCTTCTACTGGGGTCCTTTTTGTCCAGTGATTTCCATCTTTTGGGGATAGTAAAATTTTCTCCTCCCCCCTTTTTTTTGGTGGGGGGTATTCTAGTGCTTCTGCTTGCACGTCTGCTACAGTGGAACATGTCTTTGGGATTCTGCTGGAGAAGTCAAAATGAGACTGAGAACTTGAATGCCAAGTACTCTTGAAGCTCAAGAGTTCTGACTCTCCCGGATGACCTGAATGAGCAGTTTAGGAAACAGGTTCCACTGGGTGTCAGTATGTGCACACACCTGCCTTCTTGGCCCATCCACAGCCCTTTCCACAGCCTTGAAAGCAGATGCAGTTAGTGGAGCCAAGGAACCATTCCCTCTGTCAACTGACCTCCCAGCTCCAAATGTCAGCTCTGAAGATGATCTCTGACCACAGGTGTTGAGTGCCAAGGCCCAGAGAAAGAGTTTTGAGAACCTTGACGTCAACTCCATCACCGGGAACCTGACATCCGCTTCGGGTCCAAAACTCATTTGGATCCAACAGCACCACAGTAGAGAGAGAGTAAGGGAAGTAGTCAACAGCCAAGTTAATTTGGACTGTTGCATCTGACTAAAGTATGGGAGAAGGGCTTGAACTCATGGGAACTGGTTCCGAAAAAAGGACTAGTATTGAAAAATGTGATGGGAGTCAATGGCCTTGTACCCAGACCCCCCCCCTTCAGGGACCATTCCAGGAGGCATCTCAGTTATATCATTCTCCTTAAGAAATTCCTCATCTATTTGACGCCCACTTCTGAGACTTGTGGTGGATTGGACCAACATCTAAGATGATGCTAGAGAAGAGGGTCTGGAAGGGCATTTGCAAGACTGGCAAGGGTTGACGGCTCACTGGCTCCACAGAAAAAGTAGCTTGAGCAGAGGGAGTTCAGAACCAAATGACAGGTGGAGCTGACTGCCTTGATGTTTTGGGTACTGGACCTGACAGACTAGCTGGATCCAGGGACCTTTTCCTCAACTTTGAGTTTCTTCCATCTTCTTTTGGAGGACTTATCCTTTTCCTTCTTCCTTTCTCTTCTTTGTGCTGGGAAAAGCTAATGTTGGTCTGGACTCAGACGATATACCTGAAGCAGAAGACCCTTCTGGATGGAACAGGATGCAGCAAACAAGATCGGAGGTAAATTAGGTAGAAGGGAATTATGGGTAAAGAATCAGTGCCTCTGATCCAAAGCTCTGGAAGAAGGTGCTGAGATCGGATCAGATAACTCAAATGCTGAACTGCATGAAAATAAACATTGGATCAATGTTTAACCTTTTTTTCCCTTCTTTAGAGGTATCCCTGACAGACTAGAAGGCATTTCTGCCCCGACAAGAAGTCTCCTTCCCAGACACATCGAACAGCCCCCACTTATGAGTCTTATTCTTCTGGTAAAATGGTTCTCATGTGCCTGTTTTGGATATTAAAATAGCTGAAGATATTGCTGACCCACGGTTCATGGTGACCGAAAGGACTACACCAACAGAAGCCAGAGGTGAGCGAGTGGACCAAGGAATGACTGTTGGCCACTGCAGAGGCACCCATCATCAAATGAGACAAAGGACTGAACCTGTGGAGTTATCAAGGGGTCTATGGCAACTTTTGTTCATTTCTAGGAGATGCAGAAGCGAGTTAAGTATACCTGGAAATAGGTGCAAACTGTTAAGGTTGTGAGCTGTAGTTCCTGTTGTACAGGGTTTGATGCCCCAGCTCTCACTTGTCTGCATGGGTCACTTAGCAAGTCGCTTAAACATTGCTCTCAGATCGGACCTGAAAAGGGACAGTCTCTCCAGTGGGCTTACTTTGTTAACAAATGGGTAGTATCCATGCTGTGACTGAGGAGGATGCTTTGCATGACGCAAGGATCATTGGAATGAGCTGGCCAGAAGTTATCAAATAGCACATGTAGTGCACTTACACCTTCACACAGTCCCCACAACACTAATGAATAAGCAACACACTAAATTCCGGTCAGAAATTCCTTAAACAAAAATGTACTTTGACAGAAAAAAATAGTAGGCAAGTTGCCACAGTATGAACACAAGCACTATATACACAGCAGTCCCTGCCAAACAAACACTTCCCCCTCAGTAAGCTTTCCCTTAAAACAGAACTTTACACAAGCAGTACATTTTGTCCTAATAATTAAAGCTAAAAACAGTGGTCCCTGACAGGAAACTTCTGATACTGAAAAAAATACCAGGTTTCTTACAGGAAAAGAACATCTAAAATTAAATAAGAGTAAACAGTACTTTTTTATATATTAATATAAATAGCAACCATTTCTGTATGGAAGGGTTCTCCCAAAGAGGACCTTTCTGCCAGAAAAGAGATGAAGGCCAGCTGCTGCTCTTGTGAAGCCTCTGAGCTGCTTTTTCATGAGGTGCCAAGAAAGTACTGAAGACTTTCCAGCAAGATTGTAGACATTCCTCTCCACAGGGCTGACCAAACCGCAAACAGCATTGAGTGCATAAGTGTGGGAAGGAGGCAGAGCTTTTGGCAGTTGGCTGATTGTTGTATAATAGGTAAGACAACACACATAGCCTTGAAAGGCTACTGCAGCAGTTGGGAGTGGTGAACATTAAACATTCTGGTTAAAAGGGGATTACTGAGCTGATTTTTGGAAAGTCCTTCGTATCATTAAAAGAATGCTGGTTATAGGGAGGGCTAAAGGAACATCCATATCCAGGGAAGGAAAAGGTATCAGTTTTCCAGGCCTCTATGCAATGTGTCCTGGAGCAGAAATTCTTCAGTAGTCTATTGTGAACAGAGGCAGACAGACATTTGGGAATTTCCCACAAGTGAAGGATCGCCTTGGAAGACCCTGGAGTGCAACTTTCATCAGCTGGGGTCTGTCCTGGATCTTCTTGGCTTCTTCCCATTCTGCTACCTTTCCTTTCCCTCTATTTTCTCCCAGTACTCTGGATCATTTGCCAGTTTTTTCTAGTAATTCCCAGCCCCCTCTTGCCAGTTCTCTGTACCCCTACTTGCAGTCTTCCTTTTTGGCAAAATTTCCTTTCTCCATTTTCATGTTGGCTTAGTTCTTAGAAGACTTTCTGCTGCTTTATGAATATAATTATTCTGTAAGTCTGATATCCTTCTTAAGGGTATACATACAAAATTTCACTCATTTCTTGAATTTCCCCTTTGCTTCATCATCCCTTTCCACTTTTTTGTATTACATGTATGAACCATAACTGTGTAGCTCTAAAACGTCCCTTGAAAACAGATTATCCTAAATCACCTTGTTCTACTGGAAGGATCAACTTAACAGACTTAACCCTTGCCTTCTTCCTCTCCTAGTTAAATTCCTTCAACTCTATTACTGTCCAGAACTTCTTGTCTAGTTGATGAAAATATACCTGACCTGTATATTTTCACTGCTTGTATCTCACTATCCATAAACAAGAGCTTCCAGTTTCTCACTTTTTGTATAACCTTTTTAGTCTCTTTTCCATATACCCTTAGCTGCCACATCGGAAACATTTTTAATTCATACTTCCTAAACTTCATCTTATGTTCCCACATAAATATGTGCATTACTTTACTAATTCATGTGAGTACATAATTTACAGCTATAGCTTTTATTTGATCTTCATTCGTTCTATATACTAAAAAGACTCGAGTCTCAAAATGTTCCACTACACTGAAATGTCCTTTTCTGGATTTATCGCATACAAAATATCATTTTCAAATAAACCCAGCTTTTCTTTATTACCATATCACTCAAACTTGAATTTGAGTCCCTTTATTTTCTTTATCAATGGCTCTAAATATAAAGCAAGTGAAGAGGAAAAGAGGACACCTCTGCCTACTTTATCTGCTCAGACAACTTATCAGAACTATCCCACTTTAATTCTTGCCTCCAATGCCGCATATATACCCCTAATTAACCTTATTATATCAAGGAATGTACATGCTTCCACTACCCTCCTCAAAATCCCTGTTTACTCTGTAGAATGCTTTCTCTGCATCAAAACCAAACAGTGGTATTTTCTTAAATTAGGCTTTCCTCTGGACCATTACTGTTCTGTTACTGCTGTCAAATGTTTGCCTCCCCTCCACTAAACCACACTCATCCATATTTACCAATGTAGGCAACACGTTTGCCATTCTTTTAGCTAGTATAAACACTTTATATTCATGGTTTAAAATTGAAAGGGATCTATATGAAGTTGGGTCTGATGGGTCTTTATCATATTTAGGTATTACTGTCACCATAGCTTTATTTTATGATGGTGCTTCCCCTCCTTTTAAAGTACTATTAAACAAAACCTTCCAGATCTTTATCACTTTTTTTCCCTTTCAACTTTATTTAGTTGACATTTGTTTACAGAGGTGGTCTGACTGGGTCTACAAAGCCAGTTTTCAGAAAAGGCCTGGGGAGAAAAACTCCCCATACAGAACAAATACAGCATAATTCAATACAATACAAACATTAGAAATACTATACAAAAATAAGCTGAAAAACTGTTACAAGGTTACACATCTAGATAAATCCATAGAGTTAAAATAGATAGGCTATGCATATGTTGAGAGTGACTATTACTAAGAGTAGTGTCCAAAAGTAGTATGCAGGTAGTGGACGGTATGACATTAACTGTTCTAGTACATGAACAATAGGATGTGGGTTTCAGTTAGGAAAATAGCCAGAAAGTTAGTGATGTATAAAGATAATGAGAGAGAGTTAAGAATAGAGACATTACAGCAGTAACTTAAGGAAAAAGTATAGAAGCAGACAGTTAGGAGAGCTTTAGGCACTTAGACTGTGAGGGAGTGAAATGTGACAGAAGAGGAGGATGAGGCTAGTGTAGAAGAGGAAAGAGCTGTGCTTTAGGCAAGCTTTATGCTGGAGCAGAGGCATGTATTTTTTAGATGATTTTTTTTAAAGAGGTTTTGAAATGGGTTAGGCCAGGCATAGACCTGATAACTAGAGGTAGTAAATTTCACAGTATAGACACAGAGTAAGAATACAGAAAGTGACCTGGTTTTCTGATCATAGGGATCAATTTGGTGTAAAGTGTGACCAGATTGCTAGTGCAGGACAGGCAGTAGGCTTGAAAATAAGGCTGTGCAAGGCAGACAGCTGAATAAAGGCAAGTTGGTTAGATAGTTCAAGCCAATAGTAGTGGTTTACAGTGGAGTGTAGAGTTTGTGGCAACTTTGTTGTATCACTGTTCCATCTTGCTTAGGGTAGAAGTTTTAAGATAGAATACGGGCATCGTGAAGAATGAAGGGTAGCAAAAATGTTTTTGCAAGGGTAGTTTTGGTTGCTGCAGTAAAGTGGTGTTTGTTCCTATACAAGAGTACCAATTTATATTAGGTTTTCTTTATATTTTGTTGTATATAACAGTTGAATGAGTGTCAGTAACCACTCCTAGACGTTTTTAGTTTCCTGCACTTTCTATGCCAGTGTTGTCAGATGCAAGGATGTTGAAATGATCAGTGACAGGGGAGGTGCTTTTGGGGTGCAAGAGTACTAGTTTAGTCTTCTTTGGATTAAGAAAGTTGGGCATTTCTTAGTCAGGATTCAGCTGTAGCAAAGGAGTGTTGAGTTTTTGAAAGTAGTTCTGGTAGTGATTGGATGGTACAGGTTTATTGGCAGAATCATCAGCGTACTGAATGAGGGTTCCAGGGTGAGAAGCAGCATGAAGGTTGTTTGTGAAAATGTTGAAGAATGGGGGTCCAAGAATGGAGCCCTGAGGGACTCCCAGTAGTGTCATGGAGAAAGGGCGAGTTCACTGGACCATTTTCACCGCTTGTTTACGATCCTTGAGATAGCTTTGAAACCATTTTACTGTGTTATGTGACGAGCCTAAGTTAGACAGTGTGTTTAATAGTAAGGGGTGAGACACTGTCGAAGGCCTTGGAGAGATCAAGGAATACTGAGGCAGTACAGCATCGTGTATCTTTGGCCTTGTTCACAGTGTCTGTAAAGGATAACAGGGCTGTAGTTGTGCTGTGGCTGGGTCGGAACCCATGTTGGGTTTTGGTTAGAAGATTGTTTTGCAATAGATATTGCATTACCTGCTGAAGGACACCTCTCTCTCGAGAATTTTGGATATGGGTGACAAGATGGATATAGGATGGAAATTGGATGGTTCAAGAGTTGCTTACTTTGTGGATGAGGATGATGTGAAATTGTTTCCATATGGAAACAATTATCTTATCTTATTATCGGATTCAGATAAAGCTCTATTTATAAGGATACTGATTGGGTAGGCGATTGTGTTGGCAGCCAATATGAAGTAGTATCAGCTGAGGTGGAGCAGTGGGGTATGAACTGAAATGAGAATGGGATACCATCTGTTTTTGGAAACTTTCCTGAAAAACTGATTATACATCACCATTTTTATCATCTACTACTATCTTGTATGTTAACTGTTTAGCCTCATCCACCTCTAACCTTGGCATACCTAGTCTTGTATAAATATTTCCATTTCGGCTCTTTCTTGATTCTATATTTCTTATAGAACTTGTGCAAATGTTCATAACATTGCCAAAATATCTCTAATACCCGAACAGGCTCTCTGGTTATTTTTGTTATTGGTTCCTTGAGTTTGGCGACAATCCTTTCAACTTTATGTTGCCCAAGTCGTCGTGCTAAAAGCTTTTGTGCTCTGGAGTTAACCAGAAAACAGTTACTTAACATCAATCTTTCTAAATTCATGTACATTATCCAGATACCACCTTATTTTATCCTTAGCACTCTGCTGTTGCTCCTCTTGTAAAGGGAGATTCCCTCTTATTCTGCAATACTTTAACTTTTGTCAGTCCCTCTAAATAATTCCTATTACTTTCTTTTTTTTTTTACTTCCTACATTGTTTTGAAAACTCCATTTTTATTTCATCCCACTGACTAGCTCCAACTTCTAAATAAATCTGTATCCTCCCTAATAACTCAATTTCCACTACCCATTCCTTAAATTTCTCTCTTTTTAACAGGTAGGTGTGAAAATGCCAATGTCTCATTTTTGTTTCATTAAACTGTATTTTTATCTTTACTTTTTATTGATGCATATTCTGAAATAGTTATTGGATGCATGTTGAAGCTGTCAATTAAATACATGTGTTCCTGTGAAATATAATTTCTATGTGGTCTAGCCCTGTTATAGTACCTTGGGGAATATGTAAATTCCCTCAAAGTTCTTACTACAGAATTCATGTCTTCCATTCCAAATATTCTCATAAATCTCTTCTGAAATCTACTCTTTTGTTATATTTTCCCCTTCTAGGTCTCCCAGATACATGTTCACTGTTGCAAATCAGGTTCCAGTCCCCACCTGTAAGCAATATTCCCTGTTGAAAGTGGAGTGACTTCTCCCAAAAATGATCCATAACAGTAGTTTTTGGTGACATAAGTACATACAAGTGTAATCCTCCTCCTTTGCCAGTAGCCCCTTGCTGCCACAAATTGAACCCCCCCCCCCATTACTATTGGAGCGCCTCTAGCAATTAGTACATTACTCTCCTTTTCCTTTGTCCTCAATATTCTGCTGAAAATCCATCCTGAAATTTTTTTTTTTTTTTTTATCAGATTCATACTCTTTTCTTTCCAAATAACTTTCCTTCAGTATTGTTTGCACTACGCATTTCTTAACATAATTCAGTACTCTTACCTTTTTGTCTATGCTGTAAAGCCATTTACATTCCAAAATACGGATAGCAGAGCCAACATAAGTTATTGTTCACACCTATAATACAAGACAGCTTTTTTGAATGTGTATTGCCCACTTTTGTATTACATGCATACACTGTTTTGGCTGGTTGATCTTTTATGCCCCTTTCTTGTCATCTCTATTTGAACCTGTGTCACATTGTTCAATACTTTTTGTTTTAATGATTTCCTTGCCTCTCTTTTTCTCTCTAGCAGGGTGCAAGTGAGTTACAGGGTTCACTAGAAACATCCTTAAAGCATACAGACACAGCAGGCTCATCCAAGAGGCAGTTTGAGTCACCGTATCCACCCACCATTTATTATGAAATAACTTTGTACCACCTCTGTCCTTGTGCTTTTTAAGTGTTAGAGGCATCCAGTCTTTTTTTCGGTATGTATTTTAGCCCGCACAGTGACTAGTCTGAAAAGTGCTTTGGTGTCCTAGTTGTAAGCAATAGCCTTAATAAGTCTGTAAACCCTCCTCGCTAGACAGCCTGTTGCTCAACTTTTACTCTACTTCCTGACAGACGCTGACATTGACTCTTATTTCTCTTACTCAAACTATTTCTCTGTTATATTTTCTTCACTTCTAAACTTGCTACTCCCATTATTTATATCCTGTCTTTCTTCAGGGGAACTGCATGCATTCAAGGAAGTCGCCCTTGATCTCCTTCCCTTTCTTTGTTTCTCCTTACCCGAAGACCGTTATTGAACCACTTTCAGCTCAGAGCTAGTATCTGTGCACAACCACCACTGACTCAGTGCACTTAAGTTTCTTTAGCATGTGTGTATTTTTCTACAGAAGTGTTGCTGCAAGCAAATCAATATATATGTAAACAGTGAAGTCTGCAGTTTGACCACCATTGTGGGGCTATGTTTTTATGTAAATTACACTATGGCAGCTTAAAACTTAGAACTTTGTCCACTACAATAGCTCCATTTTCTTAAACCACACCAGTCCCATTGGTACTTTTTCCTTCAACTGTACCGATTGTTTTTAGCAGTACACTGTCTCCCTTAAGTTTACACAAGCATCTTGGATGAAGGAAAAGTAACCACTTTCAGTTCTAATCCAGTATTTTTCCAGAGCTGCAGTTCTGCATTCTGGCTTACCTTTTTCATTGTTTTGCTGATCTGTGGGGGTAACCTTTGGTCTTTGCATTTCAAAGTCCATAAAAACCTTCTTACCGTTACACAGTTGCTGAAACAGTCAAATGCAATTTACCATTTTTTACTGTTATATACCATCATTAGTCAGGTCAAGGTGATATTGGACTAACTCTCCTAAAACTGTGTCCAAGAGCAACAAAATCAAGACTTTCATCTACCGCTCAGAGGCCTTTTAAACTGCATTGTTCCTTTTACCATCTGTCTCAGCAGATTTGTGGCTGTTTATGTTTAGTCACAGATGGTTCTCCTTGCCAAAATTTCAACCTTCTTTGTTTGCCATGCCAACACTTGGGCTCACTCTGCTCCTACCCCCAATTCCCACCCACAATCTCGTTCTACATTTAGGCTTCGATAGCACCCCCCCAACAGTGTTCTTCAAATCAGTACCATCCTTTCCCTCCAGAAGAAAAACAAGCAACAGAATTACTCTCAATAGTAGCACCCATTCTAGTTTGCCACTGAAGACATTCTCTCAAATGGTCCTACTCCTTGCGCCCTGCAAGTATTACATTACATCTCTACAACCAACCCAGTACCCTCCTAACATTTTCTAATCCTAGTTTACAATAGAAATAAAACACAAATTAAATAAGATGTCTCTAACGCAGATTATTTTACTATTCTTCCTCACTTTACTAACCATCAATTATCAAATCCACCTCCTTCAAATACTTAGGATTTCAACAAATCCTCACAAATATCAGCATCTACCCAGCCTTTCTCCACAACACCCTACCTCTACAAACAAACCACATCTGATCTATAACTAGATCAAACATATCCAAATTTACGATCAAATACCAAACCAAGGCCAAAATATAACTTGCCACATACCACTGAAAAATATACATTAAAAAACTTGGAGATATTCACTTTAACCCAGGTCCCACCATTCATAAAATAATTTCCAACCCCAAAACAAAACAGTTACTCAATAACTCAAAAAACTCACCTTACTAAATAGGAGTATGAAAAAATCCATGACATATATGCCTACCTTGCCACACATACTGCTGATGTCGTAGCTACCAAAAACTGTTTAAAACAGAAAAGGATAATGAAATCACTCCCTCCTGGATACAATACATTTAGTCATGACAGACAAAACAAGCATGCAGATGGTGTAGCAATCTGTAAAAATTCCCTAACCACATTACTCCCACATAAAATACCCAAATTTAACAATGCTGACCACCACTATTAAAAATCAACAGGAAAACTATATGTTTAAACAGCAATTCATATACCACCAGGGAATAACATTGATATTGCTGAAAACATTCTGTGTTGGATACCCCAACAAATTAATCATGAAACTATAATACTTGGCGTGGAAACAAATATAGACTGGCAACTCAAATTCCACTGCCCCCACTGAACCCATAAACTTACACAACTTCAGTTAATAACCAGACCCACAAGAATCAATAAAACTTCAAGACGACACTCAACATTAGACAGGATACTTACAAACCAGACAAACTGACAAAAGTAGGCTGCCTCTCAGACAGCATAACCACATACCAAACATATGCCCTTAGAACTTACCATAACCTAGATAAAACATATTACCTGTAATCCAATAAAAAATACAACCAGTTTCAGCAAAGATTTTCAATAAAACAGTAAAGCAATACAACTGGAATGGACGTGCAACAATGCCACTAGACACTGCTGTAGAGCACTTAATAGTCTTACATACCTTAAATAATCTAGCACCAATGCGTAATGAGAGTAAGATCCAACCCCACATCACTGCTAACAAAAGAAAAAATAAAATACTATGAGAAAAAGGGATAAAATCAGGAAAATGGTATAAATAGAACTCAAAATGCTTTTCAGCAATTTAGACATCTTAGAAACCTTGCAAAACTCAATGTCAAACAGGATAAGCAAACATACTATACCCAACCTACAAGACAAACATCATGACAACCCAAAGCTATTTGGACATTACTAAATAAACTACTCCACCCTGGCAAGATCACCACTCCCTCTCCAAAAATAGACAATACGACAGACTACCCCCCCAAAGTTTAATCCCTAATTTATACAATCAATACGATCGATTTTAGACACCAATACATCTGCCCCCCTATCCCTGTCCAATTAAAACCACCCATAGCTTTTCAGTTTTCATTCAGTACCCTCCATACTCAATGAATTTGCTCAAAGTAAAAACTACTTCTATAGTTGTATACCAATTAACATCAGAATGCCTAAAAATGGCCACAGAAGTGCCTTTCCTGTGTTCATACTAATTAATAGGTCCATAGCAGAAAGATTCATCCCATCACTGTGGAAAAAATCCTACATCATACCACTGCACAACGTTGGCACATTTAGAATTTAATAACGACAGACCAATAGCAATTCTCCCCCCCCCTCTCCAAAATATTAGAGAAATGCATCCATATGCAGTTGATGCAATACCTAGCCTCAAATAACCATCTCAGAAATACATGGCTTTAGGCCCTAGCATAGCAACACTACTGCTCTAACTACATTTTACCAATACAGTAAACCACAACAGAAACAATGGTTTTATTGTGTCTACCCATGTTCTTAGACTTGGCAAAGGCATTTGATACAGTCTCATCCCAGTAACTGCTCATTCAACTTTACTCAGTGGTACTTTCACAATACTCCTTGCTGGTTTCTTAGTTATCTATCTGAAAGGCAACAAACCAGTCATCCTTTTAACCAGTTACTACAGGTGTCCCTCGGGGCTCTACCCTGGGTCCTCTCCTATTTAATGCATTTAACATCCACACCTCCACTCACCATGCTAGTTTAGTTCAGTGTGCAGGAGACTCGACAATCTGTGGGCCTCAACAATAAATAAGCTCCAAGTCATTACCCAAAAACCTGGCTCAAGCCTCATACCCAACCCCAAGAAAAGTTAATGCCTTTTTACCTCAAAAAGTTGCCAAAATTAAAAGCAATCTTACCAAAAGGTCAGCAAATACTGTTATTCAAACCAACTCACGGTAAACTTCTAGGTGTTATAATAGATGACAATTTCAAATATGACCAGCATATACTGCACACCATTACATCTACATAAACTAGGCTCCCTTTACTGGATCAATATTTTCCTTACAGATACTGCAAGAAAAACTCTAGCCACCACCTTCTTTTTGCTAACTCTCTTGAATACCGCTCATATCCCAATAAACTTACAATGCTCAAAGAAACTTGCCTCCTGCTACAATAAAATAGCTAAATTTGCCATCAATCTCCTTCATAGGACCCACCACTTAAAGCAATTAAACTGGCTTGAACTGCACAACTACCTAATATATTCACAACTAACTACAGCACACAAACTCATTCATCATCCAGAAAAATGTCTTGCACTACAACACTTATTACTGCCATACTGCTGAGAAAGGGACCCTCCATTCTAGTAACGAATTACTTACTACTCACAAATAAGCCCAATAATGTTGCAGGAGACTCTCACTACTCCCAATACGTTGCTAAATTCTGGAATAGTACCCACATACAAATAAAACTCTCCAACAAACCAAACCACTGCTTAAACATCTTAACTAATCCTGATCCTGCATATGCTCATCACCAGGTTAAGACTTTGCTCGCCATACGATACTCTCTAAATACGCTCCTTAAACGGAATACTTTCAACCTCTCACTGAAATGACAAAACAATTTTTGTACATAACTGCTGCCAATACAATCCATTAAGTTGCATGTGGGCTCTCTAGTAACGTCTACCTCTGTAAAAAATCTTAGAATGTATAAATGTAACTACTGCATGTGTATAAATGTAAACAGAAATGCAACTACTCTGTTTAAATGGAGCCAAGTATAATGTAATGTAAACAAATGGAGCTTTTTCCCCGGGCCTCCTCTGAAAATGGGTATTACTCAGTTGGACCTTCCCAGTAAACAAAGAAATACATAAATAAAAGCTCTCAAACAAAAACTTAACACATCTGCGTAACACCCTCATAATCTAATAACTTGGAACAAACATCAAACTACATACATCTTCAAAACATGAAGTTTAACCCCACTGATGGAAACTGCCCCAACTTGACGGCTGCACCCAGAGGCATTTCCTAACCTAAAATTAAGGTTACCCATGCTAAAGCATGATACAGCCTGTGTTCCCCACTTACATTGATTGCAGTCTGTTCTTTTCTTACCTCTATCCCTTCTCTCAGATGTGAAAGACAGTGTTTATGCCTTCAAGAAACAAGAAGTTATGTACTCACCATAAAGTTCGATGTATGTAGTCCATCTCGCCTCACATTCTTACCCGTGGGTTCGGAGCCGAATATCGGCTCCGACTCGGCCAAACTTTTATAGCTCAAAGTCTTCTATTGGCTGGGCTAAGAAGGTATCCCATGTTGCACGGCTCCATATCCCCAGATCTAGTTTTCTGCGAACACCACACTCATACCACATGCATAACATCCAAGTAGAGAGGAATAAACTAAAGGTGAAGGGAGCTCTAAAAACCAGACCTAACCTCCAGATCCTCCAGGAAGGGGGAAGCTAAGTAAGAATGCGAGGCAAGATGGACTACATACATCGAACGTTATGGTGAGTGCATAACTTCTTGATGTTATGTAGTCCAATCTCGCCTACATTCTTACCCGTGGGACAGCGTCCCCAGCACCTACATCCTGGGCGGCTCAGAGGAAGATACTCCTGAGTACTGTGGAACCAAAGGAAGACCTGCCCCTAGATACCACGTCCGGCTTGTAATGAGTAACAAAGGTGTGAGGAGATGCCCTGATAGCTGCAGCACACATCATCCACAGACAATCTGGCCTGATTGGCTGTATAGTAGAGTGAGCCTTGACTGGAAACGGTAGGTCTTTACCCCCTGAGGAATAAGTGAAAGAAATGCAATTTGATATCCATCTGGATAGGGTGATTTTGGAAACAGGTGACCCAATTCTGTTTTCTGAAAAGGAGACAAACAGCTGATCAGATTTTCGGAGATCTTTGGTTCTGTGCAGATAGAAAAGTAACTGTGTACACCCAATTGATGAAATTTAAATTCTGCCTTGTTTGAAAAATGGGGAAAAAACACTGGCAACTCAATAGATTAAGATTAGATATGGACGCCACTTTAGGAAGAAAGGAAGGGTTTGGTCTAAGAGAAACCCTGTCCTTATGAAAGATCAAGTATGAAGGTTTGATAGAAAGAGCTTGAATTTCTGAAACGCGTCTGGCTGATGTGATGGCTATTAAAAAGGCAGTTTTTCAGGTCAAGAATTTTAAGTCACAGGTAGCTGCAGGCTCAAAGGGTGGTGCAGTTAAGGGCTTGCAGAACAAAATTTAGATCGCAGGGCATGATCGGTTCTGAAACAGGAGGACAGAGTGCCCTTCAGGAAAGCCTTGCAGAGTCTGTGAGCCATCAGACTAGGCTCATTAGCAACATGAAAATTAGAAATTGCTGCCAATTGAACTTTAATGGTAGCGACGCTGAGCCCTGCTGGAAAAGCATAGACAAAAACTCCAAGATGGAAGCAATTGGAACTGTGTAAGGGTCAATTCCTTGGGTATGAGTCCAAATAGAAAACCTCTTCCATTTGCTGGAATAAATCTTCCTAGTAGAGGGCTTATGAGGGGAAGATAAAATATGAACTACCTCAGGTGAAAAATGATTAAGCCTAACTAATGACGGAAGTGGAGTAGCCAGGCTGTCAACCGGAGGGTTCGCAGAGAGGGGTGGAAATATCCAGACATGTGTCAGTAAGTATGGTTGTGGGTCCAGAGTCCAAGGTGTGCCCAACAATGTAGGGATGGAGAAAGGGGAACCAGACCTGAGGCCAGTGTGGAGCAATTAGAATCATTCTGCTTCCCAAGGACTGCGCTTTCTGAATCACCTTTGATAGCAAGGGAAATGGAGGGAAAGCATAAAGCAGACCGGAGGGTCAATGGTGGACTAGAGCGTCCCTGGGCGACTCCCCGTGGGGGGATCAGCGTGAAGTAGCTGCTGCATTTGGCATTGAGGGGGCTGGCAAAAAGGTCGCAGCAAGGCTGACCTCACCTGCTGAATATTTGTTCAGCAACTAGACGATTCAGGGACCACTCGTAAGGCATCAAAATAGCTCTGCCGGTCTATCACGGACTTCCCCGGAATGTGCGTTGCCACCAGAAACCGTTGGGAAGATGCTGCCCACTGCCACACTCGCATGGCTTCTCTGCACAGGGGGTAAGATTTGGTTCCTCCCTGCTTGTTCAGATACCACACCACTGACATTGTCCGAGTGTATTGCAATAGTCCCGAGAGGTAGAGAGCTCTGAAGTGCCTGCAACACAAGTAGCACCGCTCTCATCTCTAGGACGTTGATATACAGATGTATCTCGTGATCTTGCCACGTGCCTTGGACTGTCCTGCTAAGATAATGCCCCCCCCCCCCAATCTGGGAGGCGTCCGTGGTCACTGTGGCAACCGGGGGGTGGTAGAACGAAGGGTTTTCCCCTGTCCAGATTGCTGGTGCAAAGCCACCAACTGAGATCTGTTTGCATCTGTCCATGAGCAAAATAGGGTGGGAAAGTGGAAGTCTCTGGAGAGACCATTGAGCAGAGGAGCCATTGAGGGAGCCTCATGTGCAATCTCGCTCGAGGGACTAACATAATTGTTGCTGCTATAGTCCCCAGGAGTTGGAGAACCCATCTTGCCTTCGCTTTCCTTAGGGGTAGCAGGGTGTGCACCTGTTGCTGTAAGATTCTTTCCTGCGGTAGAAAGGCTCGCATTTGAACGGTGTCTAGCTCTGCACCTATAAAAATGACACGCTGAGGACAACAAGGCTGATTTTTCCCAGTTCAGTGTTATGCCCAACTGTTGACAGAGTGATGGTAGCGTCCCTGGTTTGGATTAGTAGATGCCTGGTGGGGGCGGTGAGGAGCCAGTCCAGATACGGAAACACTTGGAATCCTTGACGTCTCAAGTGAGCTGTCACCACCGCCATACACTTGGTGAACACCCTGGGGGCTGTGGTGAGACCAAAGGGCAGGGCTCAAAACTGAAAATGACTGGCTCCCAGCCGGAAGCGTAGGTGACTCCTGGATGCACTGTCCATTTTGATATGATGGTAAGCATCCTTGAGGTCGATGGAGCATATCCATACTTCTTTTCCCAACAATGGGAGAATTGACTGTAGTGTGACCATACGGAACTTGGACTTTTGCACATAGTTGTTCAGTTGGCTGAGATCTAATATGGGTCTCAGGTCCCCTGTTCTTTTCAGCACCAAAAAGAATCTTGGGTAAGTCCCTAATCCGATCTGGTCTGAGGGGACATGCTGGATGACTCCTTTTTCTAGCAGCTTTGAAACCTCTGAAGCTGCGTGATCCCTTTGACTGGGTGGAACGTCCGGGATTTTTCTGGCTGGAGGGGGATCTGACGAAAAGGGGATGACATAACCTCCGGAAATTATTCGTAATACCCATCAGTCCTGGGTGATGCTTTGCCAGGCTTCTGGGTATAACGATATTCGACCCCCGACTGGCTCCAGAAATGCACAGTCGGGCATTCCATCAGGAACGACGGTAGGGACAGCTGCGAAAGGAATCGCGGTCTCGTGAATTGCGGGGGCCCCCTCTGCCTCTAGGGTGGCGTCTCCCCGAATAACCTCCCCCTCCTCTGCCTCTGGAGGGGGGCTCACCTTGTGCACCAGGAAAAAACCTGTGATTTTTTTGAACCACATCTTCCCACCTCCTATGGGCCTTGGGGTAAGGCCTAGAGGAAAGGGAAAAATGGACCCCTACAGCAGACAGAGTCTTTCCCTCTTGCTCGCACCTGGTGAGGGTGTCTTTCACCTTGGTTCCGAACAAAGAAGAACCAAAGGGGGCGTCAGTGAAAGAAGACTTGAAGGCCTCCGCGAAATGACAAAGGCGCATCCAGGCTTGCCTCCTAAAAGCGACTCCTGAGCTTGCTGCCCTGCTTGCTCCCTCTGCTGCATATGAAATGAGCCGCATGGGGGAGTTAACGATAGAACTGAGGGTAGACACCTAGGCATTAACAGTTTGTACCACTGCCTCAGGAACGTTACCCGCGAGAGCATCTCCTAACTCCTAGAGGAGATCTCTGGAGCAGAGAGAACTGAGACAGGTAGTTCAGCGACCGTAAGGTAAAGGTTGCTGACGAGAGGGTACGTTTCCCGTACCGGTCCATGGTCCTAGACTCCTTGTTAGGAGGGTGGACTGAGGAAGAAGTCTTGGCTAATTCCTTCTGAGTGGCAGCCGCCCCACCACCATGGCACCTACAGGGACTCCTTTGGACAAAAACTCTTTACCTGGGGGAGTAGACAGGAATTTATTGGGTCTCCTGGGTACGGGTTCCACAGAGTCAGGGTTCTCCCACACCCTCTGACAAATTAAATCCAGGAGCTCGAAGGGTGGGGACACCCATGAGGCGGAGGGCTGAGCACCAAAGGCCTTCAGGAAGACTGACGCCTCCTTGGAGGGGGCTTTGGATGGCCAGTCACCTCTGTTTCAATATCTCCAGGATGTCAGAGAAAGAAACAGTCGGAGGATGACTTGGGGGACCCCTCCTAGGAGTCTATGTGCTTCCTCTTGCACGTTTTCTTTCTATGGGGCTCCTCAAGCAAAAACTCGGAGGGACCCCTCAGAAACTTGGGGACCACTCGTGGGGGTATCCCTACGCCTTGGGGCTCCGCTGTCTACAGATAGGTGGTGATCAGAGGCCCTCACCGGAGTGGTAGGGGACAGAATGACCGACCCGCATGATGTGGCTAAAGATCTGGCCAGCGCACTCCGCATGGCCTCAAAGGCTGCCCCCCCCCCGAGTCTGAGGACCGGCCAGCCTCAGAGAATGACAGGAGTCTGGGTTCCACGAGCAAAAGCACCGAGTGGGAGACTAGGAACCGAAAGGTGTCCCGAGGTGTCCCCTTCGGGCCCGACTGAAGAATCCAGAGTCCCGAACCCCGTGAATGGCGCCGACGGGGTCGGAGCTGATGTCGGCACCGATAAACCCGGAGGGGCCATTGGAACTGACCTAGGAACATCACATGGAGCGGGGCATTCCGGCTCTGAAGACAGAAATGCGCTCAGAGGAATAATCGAAGAAGGTATTGGGATGGGCTCCGGAGCAGACTGGGACGGAGCAGAGAACAATTTAGCCAAAACTGGTGACTGAAGGAGCCTCTGCACCACCCTATCAACATCCACATCTGAAAGTGTCCTGGAGGATTTGGAGGACAGGGAGGGAGATCGGGATCTCCTCTCAGGTGACACTGGTCTAGTACTGGGCGATCGCTCCGAAGATGTTCCAATATAATTGGAGCTGACGCCGGTTCCATCAAAACCGACACTTCCTGCCGTCCAGAGGACAGTGGAGCTGAGGAGGTTGAAGCTAGTTTCATCACTTTCTCCGGTGGCTCTGAGGAGACAGAAGGAGCTGGAGATCTCTTTTCGATTTTGTGGATTTTGATTTGGAAGCAGGATCCATGGCCTCTTCGAACGAGGGTTTCAAGAGTCCCTTCAGAATTAACTTATTATTTCTTTCTTGGAGCACCCTGGGACTAAAAGCATGGCAGAAGCTGCAGGACTCCTGCAGGTGGATTGCTCCCAGACAAACGCATACTGAATGTCCATCGGTGATGGACATCTTGTAACCACACTTGGAGCACTTTTTAAAACCCGAAGGTTTGTGCTCCTTGGAATCTTTGGACATCTTGAAAATTAGTCACAAATACCAATACAATGAGCAAGTCACTGCCTGACTGGAAAAACAACTACAGTCACACAAAAACACCACACTAAGCGCGGGAACAAATTTTTCCACAAACAGCACACACAATCCTCAGAAGGGACACACACTAAGACGACTAGGTTAAATACCTCTAACTAAAATGGTTTTAGACCAAACTCGCATACAGAATAAGGAAGACAGACACAAACCTCTAATTCAAACGGTTTTAGAAAGCAAAAACACAGGAACAAGTAAGGGGACGGACTAGGTCCTCTAACTGAAGCAGGCCTAGCCCGTAGGAACAGCTAGTGGGATACCACAAAAAACAATCACACTACAGATTATACCCAAAAAAACACCAAATAGAAATAGCTATTAAAATAGCTTTTTTGTTTGTAACAAATTCTCTCAATAAGAAAAAGGGTACTTAGCCACAGCCAACAGCAAGACCATGTCCGAGCTACACGAGTGGCAAACGAGATCTGGGGATATGGAGCAGTGCAGCATGGGATACCTTCTTAGCCCAGCCAATAGAAGACTTTGAGATAAAAAAGTTTGGCCGAGTTGGAGCCGATATTCAGCTCCAAACCCACGGGTAAGAATGTAGGCGAGATTGGACTACATAACATCATTAACTTTTTGCCTCAAGAAAAAGTATACTGTCGCTGAATAAAACTATTAAGTGTTGCAGGCTTGTTAACCCACAGAACATCTGCTAAAGAACCAAAAAAGCTAACATTGCATAAGCAAGAAACATAGAACTTCTCATGGTATTCATCATTTTGTCTCATTTTTCAAGCCTACTTGCTTTTAAATTAAACCAAGGATATTCACTTGCGCAAAAAGAGAAAATGTCTAGCTCCACACAGAATATAGTCAATACACTTTTATAACCCGCTCCGGCAGCCTAAGATTACAGCATACTTGCTTTTATCCAGGCCTTTCTTCTTTTTACGCAGTAGTACCTATATTTTTTAGAACTTAAAACTACTTGTTTACTTAACATCTTTATCACATATGACATTCACTGAAAAGACTCGCCCTCAACACCACATTTAAGATACCCATGGACTACATTCTACACAAATCTGCTTTACTATACAACATATTGAACAATACAACATAGCCGAAGCTGCAAACCAAATTGCGAACACACAAAGACACGGAAAAACAGCAGACTGCAGGAAATAATCCTTTACTGTTTCTGGTACCTCAGCTTTTGCCTTCTCACGGAATACTTTACACACAGAAGCAACCTTATTTATACACCAATTTAATGATGCCTAATTAATCAATTATATAATTAAATATTTAAACAGATATATTCATTTACATTTCAACCCCTTTACATTTCACAATTTTTAACATTTTACCACATTCGTTAACAGTTTTTAAATGTTTGTCACACATTTTTTAATACATAATTCATTAACTTCTTTGACCCCAAACACATTATCAAAATACATCATAATTTCACCTAAAATGTTCATATGTCTATAATTCAAGATTCATGCCATTGGGATAAAGTGTATTATAATTAATAGTAAACTTGGATTCTATTCTCAATAATCTTTGTTGAAAATTAATATTAGTTATCCCCATCCCATAAGGTCTAGCAGTTATACTAAAAATAAAACCTTCTGCCAGGCCTTCATGCTTAATATGAAAATGTTGGGCTACGGGGCTGTCCATCCTACCATTTCATATATCACCAAGGTGTTCCATAATTCTCAATTTCACCTTACGTTTAAGTCTGTCCAATGTACCATTTTGGTGATGGACAGTTACAGCTGATCACGTAAACAACTCCAAAGGAGTTGCAATCAAAATGATCAATGGCCATATAACATTTACCATTGATCATTTTTCCATCCAAATTTCTGATTCTCACAAACTTTACATCTCCCACAGGCATAAGCACCTGCATTTATTACCTCCTTCCTTTTGCTCTTACTTGACATCTTTCAAATTTTGAAATCTTCCATGAGAAAAAACAACCTTCTTAGGAAATAGGTCACTTAAATTTTCATCCATACTTATAATAGGCCATAATGAATTTACCAAATTTTTTAAAATTGGTGAAAGACCTGAATATCTATTGACAAAAAATATGACATCATCCTGCTTATCCACATGATCAGCTGAATGAATACCTCTCCCCATATGTTTTCATATTCAAATAGAATCATTTTTTATGAACTCCAAGTTTAAATGCTCTTTCTACTTTGTTTTTTGCTTCTCTAATTAACTCACAAGAATATCCCCGTGCATATAACCTCTCTAAAGTTCAAAATCAAATTTTAACTTAGTCCTTCCTGAAGTATTTGCAATGCGCTTAAACTCCCCTAGCAGTAAAGATTTGATTAGATGGGAACTGTGCACGCTGGAAGCATGTAAAAAATTGTTTACAGCAGTAGCTTTATGAAAAGGCTTATACTGCACCCTTCCATCCATGTCTACCATATAGTTCCACATCTAGAAACTGCAATCTTCTATCAATAGTAAAGGTAAAGTCCAACCCACATGGATTATCCCTCAACCTGGTGATGAGCACCTCAAACTCTTTAGGGTCACCACTACATAAAAATAATAAATCATCACTGTACCTTTTGTATTTCATTACCTTCCTACAGAAGAACTCAGTTGGATACAAAAACATTCTCAAAATAAGCCATGAAAAGAATAGCATATGATGGAGCAAACAACGCACCCATAGGCATACCTTCTTTTTGAAGAATTTTTTTTTTTTAATCAAACAAAATAATTATGAGTTAAACAAAATTCCAACAAACTGATTATATAGGTCGTACGGGGCCCCTCACCTAACATTTTAGAAATTGCCTCTAGTCCCCAATTAGTTTTAATGCAAGTGTAAAGAGATTTAATGTCAACACTGACCCAACAGAAATTATCCTGCCATAGAGTCCCCCCTATACAATCACAAATTTCCTTAGTATTCTTAACATGAGAGGGTACTCTGGAAATATGACATTCCAATAATGAGTCCAACAGGATGCCCACATTTTGCAGGTAAGCATCTTTACCAGACACTATAGGTCATCTTGGTGGATCCCTTAAATTCTTATGGATCTTTGGGATGATAAAAATTTTTGCATCCTTAGGATACTTAATGCAAAGTTTTCTAACATCAGCAGAGACAAAAAATCCCAAACGTTCACCCCTTTCTAACAACTCTAATAAAGTAGCATTAAATTCTGACAAAGGGTTGGTGGGCAATTTCACATAAGTACTATTATCAGATAGTAACCCATTAACAATGGTATTGTACTTCTCTCAACAAAATTACCCAATTTCCTCCTTTGTCAGACTGTGTGAATACATAATTTTCACTTAGCCCTCAACTCACAGAGAGCTAACCATTCTTCTTTAGACAAATTAAACTGCTTGTTACTTCTTTTAAATCTAGTAAATTCACTTCTAAGTTGTTTACACAATGTTCTTTCAAATACATTAACACTGGTAGTTGTTCTAGGGGAACAAATTCCCTCACATGGGGCACCTTAGGTACTAAAAACCTCCCATATCCTGTATGGAACTCAAATCCTTAGGCAGTTTCATCAGACGCATTTTCATCTGAAAAAATATTTACCAACTCATTTTCATGTATAGACATATCCAACAAAGAACTCTCCAGTAATGAAACATCACTAGAATCTGCAGAAATGTTCATTATATCTGCCCCCTTATTTGCAAAAAAAAAAAGCTCTCAAATGTAATTTTCTGCAAAATTCTTTGACTTCCAAAATAACATCAGCCATAGAGGGAATGCAGGTCGGTATGAACTTAGTATCTCTACATAAAACATTTTTAATGTCATTATTCAATGATAAATTTGTTAAATTAATGATACTCAAGTCCTCACTTACATGTATATCATTATGAAAGTCATGATCCTTACTCGCATCTACACAGGAAAAACCTTGTTGTTGTTCATACTCAAAACTGGCAAAATCACCTCAGTCTTCCCTTTCCCTGAAAGCGTCGTCCGCGCCCTTTTCCTTGTGATGGACTCTGCTTTGAGGAAGGCACTGTGGCATTCAAACCACTAGGTTGAGGGCTGGTTTCTACATTCAAATTGTCAAAGGAAACACTTTTCCTACCAACCGATACGGTCTCTGAAGATGAAACAGATGACTCTCGCACACCGCGAGTTTTACTGTTCCTGAAACCAGATCAACCACGCCCCCTCTTTGGACTGTATTGCCAGGAAAAGATTTTACCAGTTTTATAATGATTAGAATCATGTACAAATTTCTTCTTTTTACGCTGGATAACATCAGACTCTATTCTGGATACCCTGACTTTAATCTTTCATATTTTGGTTGAATAACTCCTCAGATGTTTCATTAATGAGCGCCTCTTGAACTGCCAAAATGCTAGACTGCATCTTGGTAAGCACTCTCTCATTGCGCTTTATTAACACTCTCAACCAGCCTAAGGTGCATTGCAACAATATCTCCTTCCATTTGTAAAAAATATCTAATTCTTCATCAGAAAAGTCATACGCTGGCAAGCGTTCAACTCTTAATCCCCTGGGTGTAATATTAGAGTTCACATACTTCTCTAGAAGTCAAATCATAAAACATAGTAACTTCCTTGATCATCAAATTTCCCAATTCCTCATATTTCACCGAGCATTCATTATGACCAAAAACCCAAGGATCACTTGAAGCAAACTTTTATTCTTTATCCCTCCATATTGCCGTGAAACTGAACCTCTCCTGGTTCACTGAAGCACCCCTAGGTGCTGATACTGCTCTGTTGGTAGACATATTGAATACAACACAGCCGAAGCTGCAAACCAAATTGCAAACACACAGACACGGAAAACAGCAGAGACTGCAGGAAATAATCCTTTACTGTTTCTGGTACCTCGGCTTTTGCCTTCTCATGGAATACTTTACACCCAGAAGCAGCCTTATTTATACACCAACTTAATGATGCCTAATTAATCAATTATATAATTAAATATTTAAACAGAAATATTCATTTACATTTCAACCCCTTTACATTTCACAATTTTTAACATTTTACCACATTCTTTAACAGTTTTTAAACGTTTGTTAAACATTTTTTGATATGTAATTCATGGTTAACTTCATTGACCCCAAACACATCAAAATACAATATCAAAATACATCATAATTTCACCTAAAATGCTCATATGTCTAATTCAAGATTTATGCCATTGGGATAAAGAGTATTATAATTAATAATAAACTTGGATTCCATTCTCAATAATCTTTGTTGAAAATTAATATTACTTATCCCCACCCCATAAGGTCTAGCAATTGCACTAAAAATGAAACCTTCTGCCAGGTCTTCATGCTTAATATGAAAATGTTGGGCTACGGGGCCATCCATCCTACCATTTCTTATATCACCAAGGTGTTCCATAATTCTCAATTTCACCTTACATTTAGTCTGTCCAATGTACCATTTTGGTGACGGACAGTTACAGCTGATCACGTAAATAACTCCAAAGGAGTTACAATCAAAATGATCAATGGCCCTATAACTTTTACCACTGATCATTTTCCATCCATATTCCTGATTTTCTCAAAAACTTTACATCTCCCACAGGCATAAGCACCTGCATTTATTACCTCCTATGGCCTATAGTAAGTACGGATGAAAATTTAAGTGACATATTTCCTAAGAAGGTTGTTTATTTCTCATGGAAGATTTCAAAATTTGAAAGAGATGTTAAGTAAGAGCAAAAGGAAGGAGGTAATAATGGTAGGATTTTAGGTAGTTTATTATTAATTATAATACTCTATCACAATGGCATGAATCTTGAATTATAGACATATGAGCATTTTAGGTGAAATTATGATGTATTTTGATATTGTGTTTGGGGTCAATGAAGTTAATGAATTGTATATTAAAAAATGTTTAATGTTTAAAAACTGTTAAAGAATGTGCTAAAATGTTAAAAATTGTGAAATGTAAAGGGGTTGAAATGTAAATTAATATTTATCAATTATATAACTGATTAATTAGGCATCATTAAGTTGGTGTATAAATAAGGCTGCTTCTGTGTGTAAAGTATTCCATGAGAAGGCAAAAGCAGAGGTACCAGAAACAGTAAAGGATTATTTCCTGCAGTCTCTGTTTTCCGTGTCTTTGTGTGTTCGCAATTTACTATATAACAAGCAGTTTTATATACCATGAATTTTTTTAAAATACTATTAACACAAAAATAGTTCTACTTAAGAGTTTTAACGACAAAGTATATGCTTTACTGTCTACCTGTAAGTTTAACAAAGTAAACAATCTTTCTTAGCCACTTTCTTGCAATCCATGGTTCATAAATGTCATCAGTGCTTTATAATCTCACATTTATTCATTAATTTCAGTGCTGCTGGTCTTCTTACTGTTCATTTTTATTTCCCAACATCAGACTCTGATTCAAGTTCAAGGCACTTCCGATTCTTCTAGTCAACTCCTATGCTTTTTCCATCAAGCATTTTCCTTTGTAATGTTGGAAAAGGCTTCACTGGCAGTCTCACTAGATATGAGCTTTATTGTCAGAAGAGTGATATGCAGAGTACCCTTCTGTTTGATGACTCACTTTTTTGTGGAAGATTCAAAGGCTCGTCAAGATGCTTGGGGTGGGGGATGGGCATGTTTTGCACAAAGTCATTCAGATTTGACCTTGTTTCTGGGAGGGGGGGGGGTCCTTTCATTTTGGTGCCTTTATGCCATAGGTTCTAAGTATGCTTGCTAGCAGCTTGTATCCACTTATTTGCTTTCTATAAAATGATACAAAGCTATCTGTACAATCCATGCCAAGCCTGGAGAAGGCTGAAAAATCTGAGAAACTCCCTGAATCAACTTACCCCACTCCACTCTGCCCAACAAACTTCCAAGACCTCAGCAGCAAATGCTCCAAAAAACACTATCTAAAGAAGAATTCAAAAGTTCAACAAACATCCTCAGGTACATTTTGCATACATAACAAACCTTCTCATAACAGCTCTAGTAGCAACATCTCCAGAAGAGGCATCAGCTGAATCATAAGCATATTTCAAACAGTGTTTAATTACTTGAGACAAAGAAGCAATAGGATTAAACAAAAGATTTTTCCTCATAACACAGAAAGTATAGCGCCCCTCATTCTCAAAAGAAGCAAGCTTGAGAATTAAGAATACTGAAAATAAGTGTGACAAAAGAATACACCTCTTCTCACAAATCTTTTAAACGTTTCCCATCCTTATCAGGGACATTAGTATTTAGCAGACATTTAAGCAGCAGGATTTACCAAGGAAATCCCTGTTGGGTCAGAAAATATTTTATAAGATTAAGAACTTTATACAATCTGTTGTCTTAGGAGCAGCAGGCTGGGTCTCGGGCAAGTTACAGTTTGTAATAAAAACATTTTCCAGTGCTAGAAGAATAGGAAGAACTGCTGTAGGTACAATAAATTCAATTTGTAATAAATATTTCTTTAAAGACTGTGGAATATCATTAAGCTCCTTCAGAAAAAGGACTAATCAGAAGAAATATTCTCGTTAGATTCACAATAAGAAACCAGAGGACAGAGAATGGGAGTTGCCTGATCATATTAAACATCCTGCTTAATATCCTGAAAATCCTTAGAAAGTCAACTCCTTTTTCTCTTACCAGTATCATCAGAAAGAATAGTGTAAAATCTTACCATAACCACAGATGTCCTTCTCTTCACTGCCGTGGTATTGCTCACTTAAGGGATACCCCCACCATATGGTGCCCGACATTGGCCAGTATACAAGAGACTTTCACCATTGTAGGGTACATGGTATGTCTGGCATAGGCTGCAGTCGTACGTAGGCCATAAAATTATGTACGCACATATAATTCATGGAACTGAATGCCCCAGGAGGAAAGGCTGTCTAAGGAAGAAGTGGTGTGAGTATTCGGGAAAGACAAGAGTCCAGTGGGGAAGGTGGGAGGGATGGAATACTGGAATAGTGAAGAGAAGGACATTTATGGGTATGGTAAGATTTTACACAAAACTTTTCTATGTCCTTCTATTCACTTGGTGCAGTATTCTTCACCTGCGGGAGAGTGCCAAAGCTCGAAAGGAAAGGGAGGGGGGCAGGAACACAGCAGGTTTCAATGAAGCCACGTAGGATGGCTCTAGCAAAACCAGTTCTGGATCTAGAGACAGTATTCAGTCTATAATGTTTGGTGAAGATATGTATGGTAGACCAGGTAGCTGCCTCAAGAATGGCGCTGTCATCCACATCTTTGAAGAATGCCTGGAAGACACCATGGCTCTGGTAGAGTGGGCTTTTATAGGGGAGGAGAAAGTCCTGCCATGGTTAGTGTAGCATAAGGGGATGGTTTTTGAGATCCAGGACAATATAGTTTGCTTGGAAGCAGGCAGACCCAGCATCCTGGGGTAGAAATTAATGAAAAGCTTGTCAGATTTCTTGAAGGGGTTTTAATCTTGTCCAGGTAGTACCTCAGTTGTCTGTGAACATCCAGGAGTGTAGGATCCTCTCATTGCAGTTTTGTGGGGTGGGGAAGATGGGGAGTTGGCTGGATTGGTTGAGAATTAGTTAACCACTTTTGGCAAAAAGGCTGGATTATAGTCCTCAGACTACCCTATCCTTATGGAAGACTGGAGGGGGGGGGGGATTCTGACCCGCTTCTAGCCAAGGACAAGGCCACCAGCAAGACCGTTTTCCAGGTGAAATGCTTGAAGGAAGTGAACACTGCTGGTTCAAAGGAGGGCAAAGTCAATTTCTCTAGCACAAAGTTGAGGTCCCAGGAAGGAGAGATGGGTCTCCTGGGAGGTCTGATGTGGAGGACACCTTTAAAAAACTGCTGCAATTGACCCTGGAGGCGAGAGGGAGATGCAGGCAGACATGCAGATATGGCTGATGTGTGCTTTGACTGATCAATAAGACAAGCCAGCATTGAGCAACTCTCAAGTAGGCTAAAACAACTGGAATTTCCACGGTTAATGGATTTTGATCCTTAGATTGGCACCATAATGAAAATCTTTTCCATTTGGAAACGTACGCTTTTCTAGTGATGGGTTTTCTGGCATCCTGCAAAACCCTGAGCATGTCTTCAGAAAAAAGGTATCAGAAAGGAATTAGAACCCCATCACCCACAAAGTCAGTTGAAGAGTCGATAGGTGAGGGGGAGCAAGGGATCCTTTGTTCTGTGTGAAAAGGTCCACTCTGTGGGGTAACTTGTGGTGATGGCCTTGGGCTAATTGGAGGGGAAACCAGTGCTATCTTGGCCAAAAGGGAGTCACCAGCAAGATTTTTGGTTGGTCCTGCATGATTCTGAGCAGGACTTTTGGTATTAGAAGAAGGGGAGAGAAGGGAATGTATACAGAAACATCCCCTTCCATGAGAATGAGAGGGTGTCCACTTTCCATGCCAAAGGACTTGGGACTCTGGCACAAAACAGGGAAAGTTGTCTGGATAGGAGGCAAATAGTCCACCAGTGGGGTACTCCAAAAATGGACCTATATCCAGAAACACATCCCTGTAAAGCATCCATTCTTGGGACTGAGTGCAAGACCTGCTCAGAGGGTTTGCCACAAGGTGTCTGCTGGACGGGATGTACACTGCCTGAATGGCCATGTTGTGCCTGAATGGCCATGTTGTGCTTTTGGAGGAAGTCCCATACTAGGAAGGCCAACTTGCAAAGGAGGTATGATCTGCCCCCACTTGTTCACATACCAGAGCACAGTCATGTTGTTAGTGAAAACTTCAATTGGCCTGGACCAAAAAGGGGTCTGAAGGTCTAGGAGCAATGCTCTCATTTCCCTTATGCTGAAGTCTTCCTTTTTCTGGGACAGGGACCACCTTCCTTGAATTGTGTATTTCCCCATGGCCACACCCCAACCCATGTCTGAGGTGTCTGTATAAAGTACTTGGACTGGATCCAGAGGGTGGAGAGGTAGTCTTGGATTTAGGGTTCCCTATTAAGACTATCAGAAAATGTCCTTTTTCAAGCAAGGGAGTAGGGAATTCTAGACGATGTGAGCGATGTGAGTGCTGTGTGAGTGCTGTGTCCAGACTGATCTGAGAAACTACTGGAGCTTCCTCAGGTGCAGTCATGCCAAAGGTACCAGGGGGATGGTAAAAGTCAAACACTAGTACCCTGAAAATATTCCCTGGCTGTGATGTGGTGTAAATACAGAAGACAGGAAGTAAGAGTGAAGGTCCTATGCTTTTTGTGGTGGTAAAAACTATGTACGTCTGTCTGAATTCTTCACCCAAGGAAAATGTGGTCCTGGGATGGAAACAGGACAGATTATTTTGTAGTTTGTGAACCCCAGATTCCTCAAGCAAGGAAATGGTGGTTTAGAGATTACTGCAGAACCTGTGGGCTCGGGGCATTGCAGGAGTAGGTCGTCCAAGTATGGGAACATCTGGATTCCTAGTAGCCTGCAATGGGCAATGACTGCAGCCAAGCATTTGGTGAAAACTCAGAGCTGTAGAGAAACCAGTGGCAAGGCAGAGAACTGAAAATGCCAGAAACCCACAAGAAAATACAGATATTTCCTGCATCTCCAGTGTCAGGTGGGGAGGTGGTACACCTGTAAGAATAACGCCGGTGTCCTAAGGCAAGCTCATGGAGGACATAAATCTCCTATTAAACAGAAGGACTAAAGCTCGGTTGATTTGATTTTCAGTATGTATACAGACTGTGAAAGTGGGGTGTCACGATCCTTCTGGCTTTTTGCGTTTTAAGCAGGAGGTGTCAGAAAAGTTACTACAGGGATAACTGGCTTGTGGCAGTCAAGCATTCATAGCGATGTAGATCCTTCGATATCGGCTCTTCCCATCACTGTGAAGCAGAATTCACCAAGCATTGGCTTGTTCACCTACTAATAGTGAACGTGAGCTGGGGTTAGACAGTCATGAGACAGGTTAGTTTTACCCAATTGATGTGTTGTGATAGTAGTCCTGCTCAGTACAAGAGGAACTGCAGGTTTAGACATTTGGTGAATTGGGATGTGGAGGCAGCCATTTTATGTCAAGAGATGCCATGAAACCCTTAGGAAGGAACAGACAGAAAAGGGACTAGAGGGTAAGCAATCTGAAAGAAGGGACCTTTAGGAATGTGTTGCGGTGCGACAAATCCAGAACTCACCTCTAGGGGCCATCCTTTCTGGGAACCATGAACATCCTTGAATAGAATCATTTCCCCTTGGAAATGGCACATACTTTTTGAATGGAGTCCTATAAGTACAGTTCTGAAAGGAGGTCGGGGAAGAGATGGAGCTGATTCGGGGGTGGGGGGTTGTGGGAAATATCCATTTTGTTTGATGGAAAGGACCCAACTGTCTTGGGTAATGCCTTCACATACCTAGAGAGCTCTGGCAAGGAGGAGGGAGAGTGGAGGGAGAACACAGGCAGGGTAGTCACAGACAATGCTCTGTCTGGAAAGGGCCGCTTTTGTTGAGAAGAGTTCTGAGGAGGTCAGGTTCTCTGAGGACTTTTTCCTCTCCTTGAAGATTCGCTGGTCTGGTGCTGGGCTTAGCTATGGACAAAGACAGGTCTTGAAGGAAAGTTCCTATGGAACCTTAGCACAGGTGAAAACTAAGTTGTGTTTCAACTCCTTCAATTCCTTGGACTTTTCTTGTAGGGACTTTAAAAGATTTGCAGTAGCCGAGCAAAACAGAGAAGAGTTATCTAGAGAGGCATCCATGAGTTCGGTTTTTAAGTGATCCTGAAGTGGTTGAAGTATCTGCATTTTATGGAATGTTTGGCCACTTGGGAGGTGACTCCCAACCGGGAGAGGGCTAAGTTTTCCCCTCCGATTTTGGGACGTCTGAGACCGTAATTCTAGAGAATATTTAGTCACGTGTTTCTGCTAGTTTATAGCCCTGAAAGCTAGGGTTGCTGAGGTGTAGGTCTTTTTAGTCTTTCCAAGGTTCTACTTTCCTTGTCAGAAGGTAACAGGGAAGTAGAAGGGAGCATCCTGGATGGCTTGTCAGTATTAACCAATACGACTGCTGGGTCTGCTGCAGGGCATCTGTAAAGGAAAATGTGGTCCTCTGGGACTTTCTAAAAACGGTCGGGCTTCTTAGGAGGTGGGGCCTGAGAATATGGATTTTGAGTGGCTCTGTGGAATGCATCCAAAAAAGCTGGGTGGACAGAAGGAACCGAAGAACTTGGCAAGTTTATTTGTTGTAATTGGTAGTACCTTTTTCTGTAAGTCTGAAATTTGAGTGGTATCCCACTTAAAGTGCTCCCCCATCTTCAAGATGGTTTCTCCAAAGGAAATCTCTTTCATGGGAGATTCAGCACCTACACACTATTCTACTCAAATACCCTCCCCCCTTCTGAATATGCATCTCCTGAAGAGGAGTATAAGGATTCCTCTTCATCAGAACAGGTATCCTCCCCTAACCCTTTTCTGAGAGGATTGAAGGACTGGAAAATACTTTGGGATAAGACCTCTGCAGTAGTGGATAAATGTTTTGTCTTATGCTTTTTCTTAGCTGGAGACTTTTTCGAAGGGTTGGTGGGCAAAGTATTGGATAGCTGAGACTCTGGGACTTCAGGTGCAGAGCTGGAAGAAAACCCCCTAGGATCCTCCACGCATTCAAGCCTTGGTTTCCCCCCCCTCGATGTCTAAATTCGACGTTTGCTCACCTCTAGCAAAGTGCTCACTGCTGAAGGCAAGGCGACCTCAGAAGTGGGTTCAGACTGTGGCTCCAAACCAGTCCCCAAGTTCTAGGTCAACGAGCACCTCGGGAGGGACATAAGACAGCAGAGGTGCAGCCAAAGGTGCAAACCTAGTTTTTTTAGCCTTATGCTCCAAAGGCTCGGTATTGGATACCAAGGCACCATCCATATGTTCAGTTAGTAACTTTAAATGTTGACTTTCCAGTACAAAGCTAAATGAATTAAGCCCGTTTCTAAAAGTCTTTGGAACAAAGCTGGGCAGATGCTACAAGACCTATGGTCATGACTGGGGCCTAGGTAGAAGAGACACTGGGTATTGCTGTTCTTGTGTGGAATTCGTCTTCCACACTGGCACTTGCCCTTCCTGGATGACAAAAAGGAACAAAAAAGAAATTCCTCAACAGGGCACTTATCTAAATGACAACAAAATCGGTAAAACTGCAAGACAGACGTTCAGCAGCTGGCTTTCTGACTAGCAGCAGAAAAATTCTGAGGATGGTACATGTATATGTCCATTCCATGGTCTACATACGACTGCAACCTATGCCAGATGTACCCTACAGCGGTGAAAAAGTCTTTTGTATACTGGCCGACGGGTGCCATCTGGCAGGGATACTGCAGCAAGTGAATAGGACATCTTAAGGATCAACAGTCTGAACTAAACTCTAAACTAAGCACAGTAACACTCTCCTGTCCAAAGTAACAGGCAGTGAAAATAAAGTTATGTACCCACTAACATTCCACCTGTGTTGGCCATCATAAATCTTCAACGAATGGGGTACTTGGTACTTTCTAAAGATTCTGAGATTGAAATCTCAGAGCTCCTCCCTTACCCATAACGCCCCTGACCACTACAAACCCTCAAACTAAGTTCGCTGCTATAATATATACTATAATCCTAAAATAGAACAGTGCTATGGCATGAAAATGATAGCTGAGAGATCAGGAGCTCAAACAGGAAAAAAGTTATGTACTTACCATAACGTTCCACCTGTGTTGTCTATCTTCATTCTTCAAGTGGGTTTGGATCTGATCCGTCGGATCTGTCTTGGCTGTTGCTAAAGCTTGCAGCGACCAAATCTCTCATGCTTGTCCTTTACCTGGAATGCACCTACCAAGTTACCTCAGAATCTTGTTTGCTGCTACATTAGAGTAAAAAGATTAGGAAAGTCGTTGAAAAACCATATCCAGAAGTCACATATAAAAAAATTAGTATATAGAGACCTTGTAAATACTAGTTCTTCTAGAAGCCATAGAATGGGGATTGGTGGGAGGGGAGTAGAAGAATGAAGATAGACACAGATGGAACTGTATGGCAAGTACATAACTTCTTTATCTGATGTTGTCATTCTATCCTCAAGTGGAACAGTGCCCCAAGCTACCTGTGCCCAGGGTGAACTCAAGGATATTTCTGAGCACCATAGAACCAAATGATGCCCTACCTCTGGAGACCAGATCCAACTTATGAGTGACAAAGGTATGGGGAGCAGCCCAAGCTGCTGCTGCACATTTATCATCCATGGACATTCTTGACTTCAAACTGCAGAGGTAGCTAAGGATTTAGTGGAGTGCGCTTTCAAGGGATGTGTAAGAGAAATGCCCAATTTAGTATAGACAAAAGAAAATGCAATTTGTCAACCACTTTGATAAGGTGACTTTGGAAACCTTTTTTCCCCAATGTTGGTTCAGAGAAAAACAGTTGGTCAGCTTTTTTGATTTTTTTCTGTCTTATGCATATAAAATCACAATTGTCTACGAACATCCATAAAATGTAAGATATATTCTCCATTGTTGGTAAACCTGGGAAAAACATTGATCGCTCTATTGATATTGGATTCTGACACCACCTTTGGCAGAAAGGACGGATCAGTACACAAGGTCACAATCATTATGAAAACAAGTATGGAGGTTTAGAAGTTAATGCTTTGATCTTGGAAATTCTAGCAGAAGTAATGGCAGCCAAGACAATTGTCTTCCATGTAAGAAATTTAAGGTCACATGTAGCAGCTGGTTCAAAAGGAGGTTGTGAGAGACTGAAGCACCAAATTTAGATCCCATGGAGGAATAGGGTCTTTAAAGGGAGGCCTTAGAAGTGGCAAAAAACATATGCCCACGGCAAACAAGGGATTCCCATCCTTCAAACACCTAGACAGCATTTCCTTTACTTTATAGCCAAAAAAGTACTTCCGTCAAAGGGGACACTGATGAAATTGGACTTAAATGGCTCTGTAAAAATCACGCATGTGCATACTGGCATGTCTCCTCATGAAAATGCCTGAATCTGCTGCTCGAGGCCCCTTCTGCTATGTTGGAAATTAACCTCGTAGAACTATTGTACATTGACTGTAGGGTTGCAACTGAGAAGTTACCAAACACTGAACCTCTTTCAAATCTAAGTATGCCAAATAGTTCAGCGACCGCAAGGCAAAGGTCACTGAAGCAAAGATACAGTTCCCCAGTCTGTCCAATGCCAGTGACTCCCTGTTGGGGGGATGGGCAGTGAAACTCTCAATGGCTAGTTCCTTCTTTGTGGCCGCCGCAATGAACATGGCATTGACTGGAACCCCCTTTCCTCAAAATTGTCTGTCTGCAGGTAGTGCCATTATCTTGTCCTGTCTCCAAGGTATGGGCTCTAAGGAGTCTGGTTCCTTCCACACCCACCAAGAGATCATGTTTAAGAGCATGTTGGTGAGTGGAGTCACCCAGGAGGTAGAGGGTCCTGCACTGAAATCCTCTAGGAGAACAGATTCCTCCAGCATAATAAAGTTCAGCCACCTCTATGAGGATTTCTAGTATGCCTCCAAAGGGGAGATTTTCAGGAAGTTACCATGGGGACCCTTCGCCCTCATTGAAAGCTGCGTCTTCAGTGATGGACACCTGTGGGAAGTCTTGAGACTTCCTCTTGCACATCCTCTCCTGGAACTTCCTCAGTGGGATGCTTTGGGGAAGTCTCTAAAGAGGAAATCAAAATTCCCTGTGAGGGAATTAGAAGTTATATACTTACCATAACGTTCCATCTGAGTAGGTGTACTCATTTGTCTGCAACCTGTGGGTATGGATCCGATATCGGATCCGAACTGGCATGGTTTATCCAGCTATGGATCCGAGCTCCTAGCTCCTCCCCTCACCCATAATGCCCCGCTTTCCCTAGATGACCTCAGATCGAGTTTGCCTTGTACCAAATACCCTAATCAAAGGGTAACACATTCTATGCAGGAACTGACAAGGCCAGGGGGATAGGAGGGCAGGATGGTTGCAGACAAATGAATACACAGACTCAGATGGAACGTTATGGTAAGTACATAACTTCTAAATCTGAAGTAGGAGATTCATTTGTCAGCAACCTGTGGGACACAGTCCCCAGCTACCTGAATCTTGGGCGGCCATCATGGAAGGATATTCCGGAGCACCGCGGAGCCAAAGGATGCTCTACCTCTAGACGTGATATACAGCTTGTAATGAGAAATAAAGGTATGAGATGAAGCCAAGTGGCCGCTGAACAAATGTCATCCAGAGGTATCCTAGCCTTAAAGGCTGCTGAGGTAGAAACAGACCGGGTTGAATGAGCATGAACTCCGTCCGGTGCGGGCCTCCCAGACGCTTGGTAAGCTAATAGAATACACTGGGAAATCCATCGTGACAAGGAGACTTTGGAAATTGGTTTACCCAGATTGAATTTGGCAAAGGAAATGAACAACTGATCGGACTGCCTGTGACCAGCTGTCCTGTTAAGATAAAAATGAAGCTGCCTGTGAACATCCAATGAATGCAGCTTGTACTCGCCTTTGTTCTGATAATTAGGAAAGAAAACGGGGAGGTTGATGGACTGATTAATGTTTGCTTCCGAAGCTACCTTAGGAAGAAAAGAGGGATTGATCCTGAGGTACACACGGTCCGGATGGAAGATCAAGTAAGGCGGCTTTATGGAAAGGGCTTGAAGTTCTGAAACTCTTTTGGCTGAAGTAATGGCTACTAAAAATGCAGTCTTAAGAGATAAGAATTTTAGATCTACAGTGGCCACAGGCTCAAAGGGGGGAGCGGTCAAGGCCTGAAGAACCAAGGAAAGATCCCATGGTGGAACCGCCTGTTTGACAGGGGGTCTAAGCAGAAAGGTGCCTTTTAGGAAGATTTTACATAACTTGGCAGACATAAGAGGCCCAGAGTCATGACCAACATGATAATGAGAAATGGCCGCTAGCTGAACTTTGACCGTGGAACTACTGGCGCCATCATTAAAAAGAGTGGTAAGGAAATCTAGGACCACGGGAAGAGGTACCGTGAAGGGATCTAGACCTTGCCGCTCCGCCCAAATGGAGAATCGCTTCCATTTACTGCGGTAAGTTTTTCTGGTAGAGGGTTTATGCACCGCTACCAGGATCGCCTTAACAGGAGATGAAATACCGGGAGTCCTGATTAGGAGTGGAACTGGAGCAGCCAAGCAGTCAGCTTCAGGTTGTCCAAGTTTGGAGATGGTAGGTTCGATGGGTGTGTTATCAGATCCGGGATGGGATCTAGAATCCAAGGTGGATTCACAGAGTGAGACCTTAGGTAAGGGAACCAGATCTGCAGAGGCCAGAATGGGGCTATGAGGATCATTCTGCACCCCAACCGAGAGGCTTTCTGAAGAACCTGGAGCATCAGAGGTAGAGGGGGGTATGCATACAGAAGACCGGGAGGCCAAGCATGCACCAGAGCATCCCTCGGGGAATCCCCTGGAGGAGGGATTAGAGCGAAAAAACTGTCGCACTTGGTGTTTAAGGGAGAAGCAAAGAGATCGCAACAAGAAGTTCCCCACCATGCGAAGATACGTTTTGCTACTTGAGCATTGAGAGACCACTCGTACGGGGAGAGAATGGTGCGACTGAGCTTGTCCGCAAGGATGTTGGACCGACCCGGAATATGCGTTGCGATGAGAAAGCGGTTGGTGGAGATCGCCCATTCCCACACTCTCATGGCTTCCCGACATAAAGGGTAAGACCTGGTTCCCCCCTGTTTGTTGATGTACCAGACCACTGACATGTTGTCTGATTGAATCGCAATTGTTCCTAGGGGAAGAAAGGCCTGCAGTGCTTGCAACGCCAAGAGCACGGTCCTCATCTCCAGAACATTGATATGCAGGGAGGTCTCAGAGTCGTTCCACGTGCCTTGGACCGTCCGCCCCGCAAAATGCCCCCCCCCCACCCGAGGCGAGATGCGTCCGTGGTCACTGTGGCAAGGGGGGGGGATGCACAAAAGGGGCGGCCTCCTTGGAGATCCTTTGAATGGAGCCACCACAAAAGAGACCGCTTGCAAGCCTTGCTGATTGCAATGGGGTGATGCAGGGGAAGAGAAAGGTAAGACCACTGTTGAAGTGTCCACTGAAGTACCTGCATGTTCAGGCGGGCGAGCGGGAGAAGAGAAATCGCTGCCGCCATGGACCCTAGTGCCCTCAGTACCAATTCCGCCGGAACTGAGCTGGAGTGGAGGATGGCCCGCACCTGGAGTCATAGATTCCGAATTCTGTCTGTTGTGAAGAAGGCACTTAACTCCCTTGTGTCTAACCTGGCACCTATGAAATCTATCAGCTGAGTAGGGGCCAGGTTGGACTTTGCTACGTTTATTGTGATACCTAGCCAGGGAGCTAGCTGAAGAAAGGAGTCCCTTGCCAAAGATAGTAGATGCCTTGTTGGGGCGGTGAGAAGCCAGTCGTCCAGGTAAGGAAAGACCTGCACCCCCTGAAGCCTCAGGTGGGCCGCAACCGCTGCTAATACTTTGGTGAACACCCTGGGGGCTGTGGTGAGACCAAAGGGAAGGACCCTGAACTGGTAGTGACTGGCTCCCAGCCGGAAGCGAAGAAACCTCCTGGACCGTCTGTCCATTAGTATGTGGTAGTACGCATCCTTGAGGTCTATGGAGCACATCCAGTGATTCTCTCCCAGAAGGGGGAGGATAGATTGTAAGGTGACCATCTGGAACTTCTCCTTGGGAACTGCCAGGTTTAATAGGGACAGATCTAAAATGGGTCTTGGGTCCCCCGTCTTTTTTGGCACTAAAGAACCTGGAGTAGAACCCTGATCCGATCTGGTCTGGGGGGACGGGCTGGATGGCTCTTTTCCTCAGCAGATAGCCAATTTCTGCTGAAGCGGCCTCCCTCTGATCGGGTGGAACGCCGGGGAGGGATTTTGGTTTCGGGACGTGGAGAAAGGGGATTTTGTATCCTCTGGATATAATACGGAGGACCCAGCGGTCTGTTGTTATGGACTCCCATGCCGCTAGGTGCTCCGATAAACGTCCCCGACTGCCTCCAGAGTGGAGCAGTCGGGCAACCCCTCAGGGTTGCTGCGCGGGCCGCTCAGAGAAAGGTTCTCTGGACCCGAAATTCCTGGGAGCCCCTCTGCTCCTGGGGCGGCGTCCGCCCTGTCCTCCTCTGCCATGGAAGGACTGGTTGTCCGGAGCGGGTTGGGATTGCTGCGACTTCCGGAACCACATCTTCTTCTGGCCCTTTTGGTTCCTAGAGTAGGATCTCTGGGGCACAGAGAAGCGGACTCAAACGGCAGACAGCGTCTTCCCGTCCTTCTCGCTCTGGACCAAGGTGTCACGAACAGTCTTGCCAAAAAGGGCAGAACCAAAGGGGGCGTTCGCGAAAGACGCCTTGAAGGGCTCCGTGAAATCGCAATGGCGGAGCCAGGCCTGGTGTCTCGTGACTAGGCCTACTCCTGCAGCTCTAGCGGCTCCCTCAGTAGCATGGGAAAGCAACCGCATAGAGGTATTTGTAACGGACCGAAGAGTGGCCATACAGGTGGAGTGCAAAACTTTGTCCTCCTCCGACATGGACTCTGGGGTGGATGCAGCGTATTCTTTAATAAGATCGCACTGCATCCTAATATGTGCCAGATAGTTGAGCGCCCTCACTGAGAAGGTCGCTGAACTAAACATTCGCTTCCCCAAGCGGTCCATCATCTGAGACTCCTTGCTCGGAGGATGGACTGAGGGACTCTCCTGGGCGAGTTCCCTCCTGGTGGCTGCTGCCGTCAACATGGCATCTACCGGAGGACCCTTACTCCAGTGGGCACGGTCAGCAGGGGGGCTGAGGATCCTGTCAGGCCTTTTGGGAATTGGCTCCACGGTGTCCGGTTCCTTCCACGCCCTGGTGGTAATGAGGTCCACCAGGGGTCGGCAAGAGGGGACACCCAAGAGGTAGACTGGCCCGCTTCGAATGCCTCGAAGAACATGGACTCGTCCGAAGACGACTTTGGGGCAGACCACCCACCTCTTATACGAAGCATTTCCATCCTCGGGGGGTGATCTTGGGGAGCCTTCCCCTTCCTCCAAGTCCGTGTCTTCAGTTAAAGACTCGGGGGAGTCTATGTGCCTCCTTTTACACGTGTGCTTGCGAGGTGCCTCCTCAGGGGGGGGGGGGCTGTCCGAGGAACCCTCGCAAGCTGTGTCTAGTTCCACAGGAACTGCTTGGGGCATCGAAACGGGCTGTCCCAGTGGCCGGGTGATGGAAGCCTGACCAGAGCAGATGGAGTGCGGGACGGAGCCGAAGCAAGTGCCGGGGGTCCGGATGCCCTCAACAGAGCCCTCTCCACTACATCAAAAGCTGAAGGGGAGCCGGCCTCGACCAAAGGATCTGACAGTCTGCTCCCCCTCGGATTAGAGGAGTGGATCGGAGCCGGCGCCGAGCCCCTCGGATCAGAGGGCCCAGTGTGCTCTGACATGGACGGCGCTGAAGGCACACAGAGTCTCGGATCCGAAACTCGGGCCAAGGCTCCGAGAGGTCGGATCCGACACACTCGAGGGCAGGGTCGGATCCGAAGTAGTCAGTACTATCGGAGCCGACCCACCCCCGGCTCCAAAGCTGCCCGGCTCAGAGTGCTCCGAACCCGGGTAGCGGGTCGGAGAAGGAGCAATGGGCTTGAAAAAGGGTGTCGAGCTCCCCCCCCGGGGGAGGGGGGGGCAGCACTCCCATCTGCAATGAACCTTCGCATCATCCGGTCCAGATCGGCGTCTGAAAGACTATAAGTGGACCTCGAAGAGGCTACCGAGGTAGGCCTAGAGTACCGCCTCGATAGCCTCGAAGGAGGTCGGGTCTCCTCCTCCTCAGGTCCCGGTGAAAAGGTCGGGGACTGGAGCAGAGGAGTAGGAGAACCAGTAGCAAGAGAGGCCGGAGGAGAAGCCCGCTTAGCCGGCGGGGCGGAGACGGAGGTCTCGGCCAGCCGCTTGAGGTGCTTCTCTCTCCGGTCCTTCTTCCTAGCTTCCCTGTCCTCCGAACCCGTAGAGGGAGTTTGAGTCCCGGGAGGAGCGGGAGCAGGAAGGGCAGGTACCGCAGGAGCGGCAACTACCAACGGGGCGGAGGCCGAAGCAGAGTCCGGGGAAAAAGTCCCGCCAAGACCAGCTTCGACCTCCGCTCCTTCAATGCCCTGGGGTTGAACCCTCCACAGATTGAACATCCAGAAGTGAGGTGTTCAACCCCAAGGCATCGAACGCACAGAGTGTGGCCATCAGCAGGGGACAGCTTATGGCCACACTCTGAGCATTTAGAGAATATCGCCTTTGGGGCTTCTGACATTCTTCTCTCTTTTTTTTTTTTTTTTTTTTAACAGAAAAAATTAAAAGCTAACAGGTTAACAAAGTTAACAACTCAGTCACACTACAGGCCCCAAAGACCACGCACACACAACTACGCTACCTGCAAGGGGAGGGAATTACACAAAAATTTTAGTAAATTAACCAAAAACAGTTTAAAAGGATGGGGAACCTAACACTTTCACACAAATATACTACTTAAAGATAGAGAAAACCCTTATTAAATAACAAAATTCCACTTAGCTGTAGGAGCTCAAAGATCAAGCTGTCACCATGAACGCGGCAAACTAGATCTGAGGTCATCTAGGGAGAGCAGGGCATTATGGGTGAGGGGAGGAGCTAGGAGCTCGGATCCATAGCTGGATAAACCATGCTGGTTCGGATCCGATATCGGATCCATACCCACAGGTTGCTGACAAATGAATCTCCTACTTCAGATCTTGAGAATTCAGCACTGGATGCCCCCCATGGAGAAAGGTGGTGAGGCTCTAGGGGTTCAGGCACCTAGGCAGTGCGACAACCCACTGTGAGACAACTGGAGGTGGACAGATGGCAGTATGGAAGTTTAGCTGCAGTGACAAATGCCTGCAGACAATTCCCTGTGAAAAGAAAAGAACCCCCTGCACCCTAACCACAGGTGTGAGACAAAAACCCCGTATGTGATCTACACACTACACCCCCTAGAAAACACCATGTGCAACTAACACTGTAACATGTGCCTAGAATAGGATGCCAAGTGGGCATCAAAGTGGTACACTGAAACCTGTGTGCTGTGGGCAAAGCCTTTATTAATGCAAAATGTAAAGTAATGTGGGAAGTGCTTGGTGCATACTAAACCATGATATAATCATAACTTATAGAAATGTGCCACAGCACGGAGGAAATCCTGCACGTCACTATAGTCACACTTATGTTGCAAGATGTGTTTTAGACGACGCTCCCTTACAACAACTCAGGTACCAACTCCCTTTCCCAATGGTTCTTGGAATTTATAAATTCCAATGCCCTGGATCAACTGATCCATTGTCCTCCAATATCCCTGACCTGGTCATTACCAACATGGGAGACAGATGCTCCACACCAGTGGTCACCCCTTATTGGTCACGTCTGACTATAAGCCAGTCATCCTTGACATACACATCCAACACCGGCAGAACTTCACAGATTCTCTGCTGCGGGGATGCCTGTGACACCGAAGGAAGGCAATTGTTGTATAAAACACATCTTGCAACATAAGTGTGACTATAGTGACATGCTATAAGTTATGATTATATCATGGTTTAGTATGCACCAAGCACTTCCCACATTACTTTACATTTTGCATTAATAAAGGCTTTGCCCACAGCACACAGGTTTCAGTGTACCACTTTGATGCCCACTTGGCATCCTATTCTAGGCACATGTTACAGTGTTAGTTGCCATGTTTTCTAGGGGTGTAGTGTGTAGATCACTTTTGTCTCACCTGTGGTTAGGGGCAGGGCAGGCTTTTTCTTTCACAGGGAATTGTCTGCAGGCATTTGTCACTGCAGCTAAACTTCCATACTGCCATCTGTCCACCTCCAGTTGTCTCACAGGGAGACATCATGGTAGAATATCTACAATCCGAGGGGAAAGGCTCCATCAGGTCTGCAGACAGAAAACACTCTTTGCAGCCTCAAAGGCAGAGCTCAAAGGAGCCAGACAGGGTTTCTGATCAGAGAAACCAGGTTTCTGAATCATTACCCCCCTCCACTCCATCAGCACTACCCCTGAGGTGAAAGCCAGAGCTGAACTGTCCAGTGCAGAGGCTCCAAGTTGTAGAGGCAGCTCTGAAAACGTCAGAGTGGAATGCTACACACCTTGGACCAGACAGGCTGGCTTTGGCTCAGAGTGGTCTCAGGATCCAAATGGATTGGAGATCTTGGAGATGATGTTGGATCTGAGCATATGGTGATCAGAGACTGAAGATCCAGACAGCTGGGATTCTGAAACTCTAAAGCAAAAGAACGTGCTATAGGAGGAAAGAATAGTTGTGTAAAATCTTACCATAACCATACATAGCCTTCTCTTCTGTGTTCCAGTATTTACATATGGGTTGTATTCCGCCCAACTACCTAAAGTCCGGCCTGTATACAAAAGATTAGAGCCACTGCCTGCAAGTGAGACGTCATTTGCAGACACAGACATCAGCCATAAAAGGGATGTCTGCATGTATCATCTTCAGAATAAGAAAGCCCCATGAGGAAAATCTAGAATACTGCAACACAGAAGATAAGGACAGCTATGGTTATGGTAAGATTTTACACAACTATTCTATATCCTTCTGTTCAATGATGCAGTATTCTTTGCAAGAGCTAAAAGGGAACCCAGGGAGGTGGATAGAGAAGGGGAAACTAAGAGGAAGCATTTTCCAGAATCCATGCAGAATTGCCTTGGCAAATCCTGCTCTGATCTAGAAACAGTGTCCAGTTTGTAATGTTTCATAAAGGTGTGAACAGAAGACCAGGTGGCTGATTCTAAGATGGAGTGGACATCTAGACCCTTGAAGAAGGCCCCTGAATGTGCCTTTACAGACGCTGGCAAGGACTTTCCATGGAATTCCTAACAAAACAAAATGTCCTTAGACATTCATGTATATATAGTTTGGACACAGGCAAGCCCACAGCCCTGGGATGGAATGACACAAAGAGCTGGTCAGAATTCCTGATCAACTGTCTTGTCAAGGTAAAATCAGAGCTGTCGGTACACATCTAAAGTGCATAAAATCCTTTCACTAGAGGACTGAGAAGGGAAGAGGGTAGGCAATTGAATGGACTGATTAAGTGACAACCCATTCACCACTTCTGGCATGAAATCAGGGTTAGTTCTCAAGGACACCCTATCCTTATGGAAGGCCAAAAAGGGGGGGGGGGCATAGCCATTAAGGCTTGAATCTCAGAAACCCTTCTGTCAGAGGTTATGGCTACAAGAAACACGGTTTTCCATGTGCAAAACTTTAGGGAAGCAGAAGCTGCTGGTTCAAAAGGGGTCTGGGTAAGTTTTGCCAGCACACAGTTGAGGTCCCAGGGAGGAGGAGCTTGTTTCCTGGGGGGGGGGGAGGGGGTCTCAAGTCTAAGAAGCCTTTTAGAAAAAGCTTGACCTCTCACCTGGAAGCTAGGGGAGGGGTGGGAGGCAAGAAAGCAGACAGGGCAGAGCAATGGACTTTGAGGAGTAAGCAAGAACACTGTTGAGCAACTCACAGGTAGGAAAGCATTAGGGGAATGTCCGCACCAAAGGGATCCACTTTCTTTTTTTGGCACCAAATGGAAAATATTTTCCACTTGGAAATGTAAGATTTTCTAGTAGTGGTTTCCTGCCTCCTGCAAAACCCTTAGCACATCCTTAGAAAATAAGTGCCTGAAAGGGATCAAAAGCTGATCACCCACAGGGTCAGCTGTAGAGTTAGCAAATGTGGGCGAACCAATGATCCCTTGTCCTGAGTGAGCAGGTCCAGCTGGTGAGGTAACTTGTAGTGATAGCCCTTGGCTAATTGCAGAAGAGGGAATCAATACTGATTTGGCCAAAAGGGAGTCACTAACAAGATTTTGGGTTTGTCCTGCTGAATTTTCAGTAGGACTTTCTGAATTAAGGGGAAGGGGGAAAATGCAAAAACAAACATACCCTTCCATGAGAAAGACCACCTTCCACACTTGAGGATGAAGAGCCCTGGCACAAAGGCGAGAAGGGTGCCTGTTCAAAGGGGAGGCAAATCGGTCCAGTATCCCTGTGGAGCATCCACTTGTGGGATTGTGTCATGCACCTGCTTCATGCATTTGCCATCAAGTTCTGAGCTGAAGGAAGGTACAAAGCATACAGAGTTACCAAGTATAAGGCAGCCGGTTCTCAAGCTTTGGTGGCCAAGCGACAAAGAATATAGGTACCTCCCTGCTTGTTTATGTATCAAAGGATGTGGTATTGACTGAGAGAATCTTTAGGGGTCGTGGCAAGAACAGAGGGTGAAAGGTCTGTAAGGCTAAAAATTGTTGTGCCTTTCGGCTTTTCCCGGTTAGGGGTCGCCACAGCGGAACTCCGGTCCGCTAATGATTGGCAGTAGATTTTTACGTGCAGAGTTGCTAGCTCTGACGCAAAACCTTCAACGAAGGTACGCCCATTCACACGTCTCCACACAGAAGACGCTTTAGCTGAGAATCGAACAGGACAATGCCTTACTGTGAGGTGACAACGCTACCGCAGCACTAACCCTGATGTTGATATTTTCCTTCCTTTAAAAATGGGACCAAAGGCCTTGCACTTTCCTGGAAGCAAAGGTTGCTCCCCCACCTAGGTTTGAGGCATATATGAAGAGTTGTTGAGCTGCTTGAGGAACCTGAAGAGGTATGTCAGGGTTCTGACTGAGTCGCTGCACCCACCACCCTAACTCTGCTTTCAGGCAGGGAAGAAGGGAGATCATAACATGTAAAGGATTGGAATGCTGGGACCAAACTTTCTTTAGAAACCACTGGAGCTTATTCATGTACAGCTTTGCAAAGGGCAGCTTGGGAATAGTAGAAGCCACAAACCCCAGGAGTCTCAAACTCCCTGACCATGATGGAAAAGAGGCAGAACAGTGTCCAGGAATGCCAGGAAACCGGCTGCTTTCTCCACAGGAAGAAAAACTCTGAAGTCTGTGTGAAACCTGCACCCCAGGAATACAAGACCCTGACTTGGTGTGAGAAAGGATTTTTTGAGATATACTGTGAAACTCAGCGTCTGCAGAAAGGGGATGGCTAGATTCAGAGAGTTAACATATTACAGCCGAATGTGCCTCCAGGTGTTTCTGCAGTTACCTCCGACTGCCCCTCTAGGAGTCAAATATTACTTGTTCATACTTGCATTAATAATTACAAAACCATGCTACATACAAGGTATCAGAATATTTTATCTTGAAGCATACATGATGGCAAACAAAACTGTATAGGTCAATGAGTATTTGTTAGAATTGTAAGGTGATAACTTCATTTTTTTAAAGGCTCAAGCCGCACCCACTGGGAGTTAAATGTACACACTCAAGGTACACACTCAAAAGAGCTGTACTGGAGGGAATGAGTTAAGAAGTCTGGGCTGCTGGCCAGAAATAGCAGACAGTCTAAGTTTGGGTAAACAATATTTTTTCACCCTTAAATATGCAATGGCTGGGGCTAGAGACTTTGTGAATACCCTTGGAGAAGTAGAAAGACCAAACGGCAAGGGAGTAAATTGAAAGTGCAAAGAACCCACAGAGAAACACAAAAATCTTCTGAAAAGGGAGTGTATAGGGATATGCAAGTATTCATCCTTGAGATCAAGAGAAGCTAAGAAAGCTTGAGGGGGCACCAGGGACAGCAGAGTATTTAGGGATAGCATTCTGAAAGAAGGCACCACCAGGAAGGTGTTTAATAGAGAGAGATCCAAGATAGGCCTCCAATGTCCATCTTTCCTAGGAACTAGAAACATCCTGGAGTAAAATCCCATTCCCTGCTGTTATGGAGAGACTGACTGAATTGTGCCTTGGTTGGAAAGTTGATCTAGAATCGAGGAAGTGGATGCAGTTGACTGGGGGGGGGGGGAGGTTGAGATATTCCCCTGAAAGGGAGGGAGGGTCTTCTAAGTCAAAGTATCCATTTTGGATAATCAAGATCACCCAGGAATCCTTAGTGATCTCCAGCCAAGCTGTGAGCGAAAGGGAGAGGGGGGTATGACTTGGAAGAGGATACAAGGCATCACAGAGGACTTTGTCTAGGCTGAAAGGGCTGCTGAGGAAGGGCCACAACAGCAGCTGTAGGAATAACAGCCTTGGCTTGAGGGCACCTCCTGGAAGGCTTGCAGGGTCCACAAGGAACAGACATGGAGGAATTAGCAGGATTCCATATAAAGGGCGTCTTGGCAGAGAAGTTTCTATAAAATTTAGGAACTGTTAAAACCAGAAGGTGTTTCAAATCCTGGAGTTCCATTATCTTTTTCCTGTAGTGATTTAATCAGTTCTGCAGCTGCTTTTCCAAACAATGAGGAATTGCCAAGAGAAGCATCAAGCAATTTAGCCTTGATGTCATCAGGAAGTACCTGGAGACATAACCAGGAACGTCTTCTCAGAACAGAAGCAGAAGCTGCTGCCCTGGTGGAGGCCTCCACTGCATCGTAGCTACACTTAATAGAGTGTCTAGCTACACGAGAGGAGAGTGATAGGTGAGAAAGGACCAGAGATTTTTGCCTGTCAATCTGGCAATGGGGAGAGCCTGGGTTGCCTGATGTGTGTCTGATAATGAGAAGTTATGTACTTACCATAACGTTCCATGTTCGTTGTCTTCTTCTCGCCTTCTTTCTTGCTGGATGGGTTCGGAGCCGAACCTCAGCTCCAACTCGGCGTATTACTAAAGCTAGAGAGCTATTTTGATAACAAGCACTCTCGGTCTTGCCAGGCTAGGGGGATGGAGGGTGGGATGCAAGAAAGAAGGCGAGAAGACAACTAACATGGAACGTTATTGTAAGTACATAACTTCTCAATGTTAAGTTGTCAATCTCGCCTTCATTCTTGCTGGATGGGACAGCGTCTCTAGCACCTTAGTCCTGGGTGGCTCAATGGAACAAACTCTTGAGTACGGTGGAACCAAAATCAGCCCTACTTCTAGAGATCATGTCCAGCTTGTAATGAGAAATGAAGGTATGAGGAGAGGCCCATGTGGCTGCTGCACAAATGGAATCCATTGGCAATCTTGCCTGAAAGGCTACTGAAGAAGCTAATGCTCTGGCTGAATGAGCTCTGGGCTTAATAGGGAGCTCTTTATGCCTCAGTTGGTAAATCAACATAACAGAGGTCAACTACCTGGACAAGGTTACTTTGGAAACTGACAGGCCTCGTTTCCCTTCCGCGCAAGACAGGAAGAGCTGTTCTGATTTCCTCGTCTGCTTGGTTCTATCCAGGCAGAAGCGTAATAGACTGTGAACGTCTAGACAATGCAACTTCCGTTCAGACCTATTGGTATAAAGTGGGAAGGAAACAGGAAGATCAATGGTCTGATTCAGACTTTTTTCAGAGAGTACTTTGGGTAAAAAGGACATATTAGTCCTAAGTGACACTATCTTTGTGAAAAACAAGGTAAGGAGGGCAAACACAAAGGGCTTGAAGTTCCGATACCCTTCTCGCTGAAGTAATGGCTACTAAAAGCAGCTTTCCAAGAGAGCAACTTTAATGAACAGGAAGCTGCAGGCTCAAAGGGAAGGAGAATTAAAGATGACAGCACCAAATTTAGGTCCCATGGTGGGGGAGGATCTTTTACCGGGGCCTAAGTATGAGGGTTCCTTTTAGAAAGGCTTTACAAAGTTTGTGTGACATAATGCTGGTCTCTGACAAACGTGAAAATTCGCAACAGCTGCCAAATGAACTCTGATGGTGGCTGAAGATCCCATTTGAAAAAGCTCTGCCAAAAACTCTAGGACTGTATGGACAGGGGCTGAAAAAGGGTCAACTTGTTTCTCCCCTGCCCAAACAGAGAAACGCTTTCATTTGCTAGCATAAGTCTTTCTGGTAGTAGACTTGTGTGAAGCGAGGATGATGTCACGAACTGAATGAGAGACTGAGGGAAGCCTGGCTAGGGTTAGAAGTGGAGCAACCAAGCTGTGAGGTTGAGAGATTGGAGATACTGATGCAGCCCGCCTGACTGATGTCAGAAGATCTGGCGCTGGGTCCAGATGCCAGGGTTGATCTAGTAGATGACATTGCAGGAACGGAAACCAAATTTGTCGAGGCCAGTAAGGGGCAACAAGGATCATTCTGGATCTCAAAACAGATGCTTTCTGGATTAGCTGAGTAATTAAGGGAAAGGGGGGAAAAGCATACAGAAGACCCCGTGGCCAATCGTGGACAACAGCGTCTCGGGGGGGGGGAAGATGGTGAAGAAGTCTGGGCACTTGCTGTTTTGAGGGGTTGCAAAAAGATCGCAGCAAGGCTGACCCCGCCTCCTGAAAATTTTTTCCGCTACTAGCTGGTTGAGAGACCACTCGTGGGGCATGAGAATGGCTCTGCTCAGCCTGTCCGCTATGATGTTGGACTTCCCGGTGATATGCGTTGCTACCAGAAACCGTTGAGAAGAGATCGCCCACTGCCACAGTGAGTGCTTCTCGACATAGGGGGTAGGACCTGGTTCCGCCCTGCTTGTAGATGTACCACACTACAGTCATATTGTCTGTCTGAATTGCATTAGTCCCGGTGGGTAGAGTGTCTTGAAGGGCCTGCAACGCTAAAAGTACCGCTCTCATTTCCAAGACATTTATGTGCAGGTGGCTTTCGAAAGGCTGCCATGTGCCCTGGACTGTCCTGCCCTGAAAATGCCCCCCCCCCCACCACCCGATCAGGGAGGCATCCGTTGTGTCAGTAGCCACAGGAGGAGGAAGGACAAAGGGTCTGCCCTAAAGAACCTGAGGGGAGACCATCCACCACGAAAGGTGCCTTTTGCATGACTGATTAGAATGCTGTGTGACACTGGAAGCTGTTGAAAGGACCACTGGGAAAACAGCATCCATTGCAGGATCCGCATGTGAAAGCGAGCTAGGGGGAGTAATGTGATAGCTGCTGCCATGAGACCTAGGGTTCTTAGTACGAATCTTGCCTGGACTCTGCTCTCTTGTAGCAGGATTTGAACATGATCGCGAATGTCTGAAATCCTTTGTAAAGGCAGTTTTGATGACAGTTCCAGTGTTTAACAGCGCCTATGAAGGTAACAGATTGACAAGGCGACAAGGCAGACTTTTTGAAGTTTATAGAGATACCTAGCTCGTTGCAAATTTGGAGGGTATAATCTCTGGAATGGAGTAGCTGACGCTTGATAGTGGCAGTAAGGAGCCAGTCGTCTAAGTATGGAAACACCTGGAATCCTTTACGTCTCAGGGGAGCCACAACCACTGCCATGTATTTGGTAAACACCCTGGGGCTGTGGTGTGGCCAAAGGGCAGGGTTCTGAAATGGTAGCGACTGGCTCCCAGCCAGAAGCGGAGAAACCTCCTGGAGCGCCTGTTCATTTTGATATGATAGTACGCATCCTGAAGGTCTATAGAGCACATCCAATTGTCCTGACCCAGGAAGGGTAGAATGGACTGAAGCGTGACCATCTGGAATTTCGTTCTTTGAACAGACTTGCTCAGCTTGCTGAGATCCAAAATAGGTCTCCAGTCCCCTGTCTTTTTTGGTACCAAAAAGAACTTGGAGTAGACTCCGGATCCTTGCTGGTCTGCTGGGACTGGCTGGATGGCTCTTTTGCAGCTTTGAAATTTCTAGTGCTGCTTGATCCCGCAGACCAGGTGGAATGTCTGGAAGGGGCCCTTTTGGCGGTTGAGGGGTATGAATAAAGGGAATTTTGTAACCCTCGGATATGATCGACCGTACCCAATTGTCTTGCATGAGGGAATGCCAGGCTTCTGGGTACAGTGATAGTCTTCCCCCGACTGCCTCCGAAGGTGGACAGTTGGGCAGCTCCTCAGGGGTGCTGGAAGGGTTTTTTCAGAGAAGGATTCGCTGCTACCCCGATTCTGCGGACCCCCCCCCTGCCCCTCGGGCAGCGTCTATTGTTCCCTCCTCTGCCTCTGGAGGGAAGCTCACCACGTGCATCAGGCAGTACTCCCTGAGGTTTGCAGAACCACATTTTCCCACCTTTCTGACCCTTAGGGTATTGGTCTAGAAGGGGTAGAAAAACTGACTCCTACGGCAGAGAGTCTTGCCTTCCTGCTCGCACCTGGTCAACGTATCCTTCACTTGAGGTCCAAACAAGGCAGAACCATCAAAGGGGGTGTTAGTGAAGAACGCCTTGAAGGGGTCAGCAAAATTGCAAAGCCGCATCCACGTGCGTCTCCTTAGAGCAACGCCCGTGCCTGCAGCCCTACTCGCTCCATCGGCTGCATAGGAAATGAGCCGCATGGAGGAGTTGACAATAGAGTTTAGGGTCCCCAGCTGGGAGTTTATCTTTTCCTGAGACCCCGCAGCTGATGGGTCCTGTAAGGTATCACCCAGTTCCTTGAGAATGTCTCTCTGGAGACAGGTGAAATGGCAGAAATAATTCAGCGACCGCATAGCAAAGGTCGCTGAGGAAAACATCCGCTTGCCATACCTGTCCACAGTCCTAGATTCCTTATTAGGAGGATGGACATGTACTGAAGGGTCAGCCAACTCCTTTTTAGTGGCCGCCACCACCATGGCATCAACAGGGACGCCCTTAGTTAGAAACTGCTTGTCAGAAGGGGCTGTAATAAATTTTGTAGGCCTCCAGGGAGTTGGTTCCATAGTATCCGGAGCAGTCCGCGCCTTTCGAGCCACCACATCCATGAGTGGGTCTCGAAAGGCGGAGACACCCAGGAGATGGAAGGGCGAGAACTGAACGCATCCAGGTACACTGACTCGTCCTCAGAAGGATTAAAGGCAGACCAGTTTCCCCTCTGCTTAAGAATCTCCAGGAAGTCAGAAAATGAGACATCCTCAGAGGGGGATCTTGGGGACCCTTCTGAGTCATCCAAGTCAGTGTCCGATGTGACTGACTCAGGGGAGTCTACATGCTTCCTCTTGCATTTTCTCTTTCGAGGGGGCTCCCCTGAAGGATCTGAGGAGGCCTCGGAAGAGGAGGATACACCCAATGGGGCTACATGTAGCATCGGTTCTCCACGCTCGGGATTGGAAGAGCGAGTAGAGACTGAAGCAGGCACCATAGAGGGAGGAGCCGAAGGAGTCGACAGTGGAGCAGGCACAGGGGCCAGCACACTCCTCATGACCTCAAAGGCGCCCCTATCAGGCAGGGAATGGGGTCCCCGCTCCAAAGAGACAAGGACTCCTCCTGGCACCAAGAGGGACGGCTCCGAGGCCGATGTCGGGGCCAAACTCACCAGTGCCGAAGCTCCCAGAGGGAGAACGGGGTTGGACAAGGGTCCGATGCCAGTCGCCCCCTCGGAACAGACGAGAAGAGTCCTGGTGCCCGGATCCCTCCAAGGATGGAACCAAGGAAGAGATCGGAGCCAAAAGGAGTGGTATTGGCTCAGACGCTCCGATGGTCCAGACCCCTACGATCTCCGGCTCCAAACTCAAAGGAAGAGTCTGAGGAGGAATCGAAGAGGGAGTAGTGAAAGCCACTGTCTGATGAGGAGGGCTATGCAACATTTGGGCCAGTGCCTGCGACTTAAGTAGTCTGCTAACCACCCTCTCGAGGTCATGGTCCGACAGCCTGGAAGACCGAGTGGAATGGGACCTGTGACTCCGCTCAGACAACAAGGGAGACTTCGGAGCCGAATGGACAGATTCCAGGGAAGGAGACCTGGAACGCTTTCTGCTCGAAGACGGCTCCGACAGCAGAGTCTGAGCTGACTGAGGCCTCGAATCACCGGTTCCGGCCAGAACAGATGCAGTGGTAGTAGTAGCACTGCTCGGCGACGGCTCCGAACATGGAGCCGACGGTTTGGCGGGCTTGGAAGGTTTACCCGACGAAGGCTTAGCCGGGGAACCTTCAGGCTTTAACAAGCCTCGAAAAATAAGTTTATTCCTGCAGGACTCTTGGACTGAACGCATGACAGACAGAACAAGAGTCCTGCAGGTGCAGACGGCCCAAGCAATATACACAAGTGTGACCGTCTGTCAGACGTCTTCTGACAGCACGAGCCACACTTCTTGAAGCCCGAGACCTTGGTGTCTTTCAACATCCTGAAACAAGGATGACTGGCAGAAAAAGGCAACTCTGGGAGGTCTAGTCACAATCAGCCAACACACACACACACACACACACACAAAAAGGTTGTAACAGACCCAGAAATAAACAAAAACCCCCACATTTATTAATACAATTTGACTAGGCACACACATACATCTACAGACAAAAAAACAAAGGGATTTGCTACTACAGAAAAGTATGGAGAAGTTTGACCAAGGGCCTAACGATTTAGTGAGGGGAAAAACTGTATAAAAAACTACCTAAGAAGGAATCCTAAACAGGGATCTAAAGGGTAGTAACTATAAAAAACTATCGCTAAGATTTTAGCCCAAAAATCTGACTAAAAACAAGAAAAATATCAATACAACCTGGAGCCGGCAAAAAGACGCAACCTCGTAGCTGAAGCGGCAAATGAGATCTAGGTATATCACACCTAGCATTATGGGGCATAGGATAGCCTCGAGCCGGTAAAAATAGCTCTCGAGCTTTAGAAATAGGCAGAGTTGGAGCCAAGGTTCAGCTCTGAACCCATCCAGCAAGAATGAAGGCAAGATTGACAACTTAACATTTAATTACCCTGATAGCCAAGGTGGAAGAGAAACAGACCTTCTTACCCAACCTTTTCCAAAATTTTACTTTCCTTGTCAGAAGGGAGCAACTTGGTAGGAGGAGATAAACTTGAGGACTTATCTGAGGTAATGGAAACCACAGCAGGGTCAGCTGAGGGGCATGTAAAGAGAAATCTGCAATCCTCAGGGACCTTATAGAAATGATCAGGTCTCTTTGGGGCAATGGCTTGGGAGTCAGGAGTCTTAGAAGCAGCATTGAACAAATCTAAAAAGGCAGGCAACACTGGAGGGACCGTTGAAGGTGCAGGAGCCTCCACCTGTACAAGCTCAATCTCTCCACTTCTTCTGAGATTTGTGAGGAATCTCATTTAAACTCCCACATAGTAATAATTTCCCCAAAGAAAGCTATTCAATGGGAGAGTTCCCCCATTATACTCCTCCTCTGGGGAAGCATATTCCAGAGGAGACGGAATTTGAGTGTAATATGCTAGAATCTCTTCATCAGATGAAGACTCCGCAGATTCCGAGTCCTGAATCTGAAGTTCTGCAGGCTGTCCTGGAATTAATGACACTTTGGTGCCTAATGGCCTAAATTTAGAATGCAATTGGAAAGTATTAAAAGGTAATTTGTAAACGATTTGTATTTGACGTCCTTTTAATTAACTGAAGTGTTAAGGATGTATATTTAAATGATTTTCACTGATGCTTTCTTAATGTCTGTGAAGGCTTTTAAGTCGAATAGCTAAGATTTGAATAAAATTTGCTTGGGGTTACTGGCTTTTATGGTTGAATTTTTGCCTTGGAATAAGTCCTTGGGACCTGCACTGGAGACCAGGCAAAGGCCGGGTCTGCTATGGGTGGAGGTGAAGTTGCAGGCCTCAAAGCCATCAGTGCCTTTAAGGCTCTGGGAAAAAAACATTCCAATCCGACACTGGGGTAGAAGGAGCTGGGATATGCCTAATCATTTGCTTCTTTTTCACAGGCTTAACCTGTTGAGGAGAGATGGCAGACGTAGGCCTAACCTCTGGTAGTTCTTTGGACAAGGAAGCTGCAACAGTTCCCAAGTCTTCTGCAATCACAAGCCACGGTTCCCAAAGTCGTCCGAACCAGATGTCTGCATAGCCTTAAACATGCTAGGATCCACACTCCTGACTACTTCCCATCCTGGTACCCGCCGAGGGAATGGACCTTGCCTCCGATCGTACCGCCAGCTTTTTATCAACCTCAAGGGTACTTCAGAAGGAGCAGTTAGAGGATTCGGGCATAGCCTTACTTGCCTTCCTCTTTACAGACAGCTCAAAAGCGCTCGCCGAACCCTCCATAATGTTCTTTGAAAACCAAAAACGCAGACATCTGGCTAAGTGTAAATTCAAAGAAAGACAACTGCACAAAGTTTTGGGAGTGAAGGCCTGACAAATAGAACAAGACTGATGGTCATGAGTAGGCCCCTAAGCAAAACAAGCACACCTTGTGGCTATCTTTATGTGGAACTTGCCTACCACACCTACACTTGCCCTTCCTGGATGACACTAACAAAACAAAAGGCAGTAGCAATATATTAAATCGCCTATGGGGTACTTATCTGAAGCTGTAAGACGAAACAGCAAACCAAATGTACATGTCAACCTTTCAGAATGGCGGCGAAAAAGTTCTGAAGATGGTATGTGCGGACATCCATTTTTGGCTGACGTCTGTGCTTGTGTGCGACATCCCAAGTACAGGCAGTGGCTCTAAGCTTTTGTATACATGCCGGACGTCTGGTTGTTGGCCAGAATACAATCCATATGTAAAGAACACTGCAACACTGAATAGAAGGACATCTTCAGGGGATGTAGTCTGGTGGAAGGTCAGGTGACCTGACCCAGAGGGGTAGGCGCCAAAGGAAAACCAATTTGCTCCTGTGCCGACAGGATCTTCCTCACCATTCTCTCCATATCATCTTCTGTGAGGCTTCTAGAGGAATGAGTAGAAAAAAATAGATGGGGATACTAGTCTCTGTAAAAATGGTGATGGAAGTCTGTCAGGAACTGGCTCCACTGAGAGTATCTTGGTCTGAGGGCAATGCAGTGTATATATAGGGTTGGGTTGTGTTAAGGTGGTTGGCCATACACACACAACACACAGTGGGTTTGACAGGGTTTGAATCAGGGGGATAATTGGCTGCTTAAAATGGGGCAGTTGGGGCCTAGTACTAATCTATGAACCTATGAACCTATATGAGAGAGTTCTGTCTGATCTGATAAAGTAGGATCCGATGGGTTTGAGATCTTCTGATCAGACTTGGCCAATGTCAGGTACATAATATTTTGCTTCAACTTAGTATCATCTGAAAAAGTAGTCGAATCCTGCACTTTCTGCTTTTTCTGATCCAGGGTTGAGACTGGTTCTTTGGTACTGCTCTTCCGATAAGAGTCTGGAGAAAATTTAGACCATGTAGAAGGCTTTGATTTTAGAGACTGGGATATGGCTTTGCCAAAGGATGAAATGAGGCCTTTCAATATTAACTTATTTTTATGACTTTAAATTTCTTCAAATCTTTTGGGTTTCTAACCATGACAGGAATGGACCCCATTCCTAAGTCAAAGTACGGTTAAAGTTCATGAAATTAGTATTGTTTCAATCTTTGGGGTCATTCAGAAGTGCTCTTCACAGCACCCACGATGTGCCCAGTAATTATGACTCCTGCAATTTGTACGGAGTTAAAGTATTGGTAACATATCTACATATAACTGCAGATTCTTTTTTATGACACGTTGCTCCTACTACTATTGGAACAGTCTGGGTATCCCTTTTCCACACTGCTCACATTTCTGCCAGTAAATCCTGATATTTTATTACTTTGTCTCTCTGTACACAAGACACGATAGTCAGTGGGTCTGGCAATTTCAATGATCAGTGCTACTTTTGTCTTTTCATGGACCAGTACATCTGGTTTTCTAGCATCTATCCTTTGAATTGCTGGTAATGGGTGATCCCATGTGATGTATACTTCATAATTTTCTATGATGCTTTGTGGCTCACGTTTCCAGTGCTTTTCAGCAACTTCAATATCATGACTGCACAATCCCCAGTGCAATAGTCTTGCCACATTATTATGCCTATCCGTATACAGCCCTTCTGCCATTAGTATGTCACAACCAGCAATGAGGTGTGCAACTGTTTACAATTCTCTTTTACAAAACCTACATTTGTCCGTTTCTCCCACATGTTCAATGGACTTTGTACACCACCACTATCTTGGACCGCCAATATTAACCTTTCATCTCTAGGTTTGAATTTACCTCTCCTTAACTATTCCTGCATTCGATCCTGATCAGCATGAGGTTCTTCCAGAAGTCTTACTTACGATATATACTCATTTTCCACATTTCTTGCCTTCTCATCTGGCCCTTCACCTTACATTCTCTCGTTTTTTTTTTTTTTGGCATATTCAGTTGCTGCCTCATTTTTATCTACTTCTGGTTTGATTTCCATTCCTGCTTGACGCCAATATGCTTCTGCTAGACTAAGCAGGGACGTCATCTTGGATTTATTCTCCTCATATTTCAGAACATTCACTATGTTGGGGTCTTGTGAGGTCAGCAGATGTGTGTGCAGTTCCACGACACAGATCTATACATGTAATCAATTTCAAGGAGGCCCATACCTCCTTCGGAACAGAGAATATATAATCTTGGTATGCACGGAGTTTTATAAATCATTTGGTTGAGCATGAAGCATTTTTCTTGTTTTCCTATCTAATCTACCCAACACATTCTGGGGCCAGTCAGTCACTCCAAAACTAAGTTAGGACAAATTGGTTTATAGCTTAAATTTTGTTCTTAGATGTCAACACTGTTTTTAGGATTAATTTAAGTCTTCTAAAGTATTCCTTACCAAGTTTTATTCGCATTTGTTCATGTTTTATTGTTGATCCTTCTGTGACGGCCGTGCCCTGGCCCAGCAATCAAGGAGCCTCAATCCTCACCACCAACACCAGGGAAATTGTCTCCAAGAAGAGGAAAGGATAACCAATACACACAGTAAAGTAAAATTTCCCTTAAGTGCACACAGAGATCAGTCAGTCGGGGGGCTGGTTGCTCCCTTGCTCACCAGGTCCCCAATAAGACTCCCCACTGGCACAGCTATAGGGTCCAGGTCTCAGCCTAGCTGGGGCAAGCTAAAATCTTCACGACCCTCTGTCCAACCAGTGCCTCGTGTCCCTGCCCAAGTAGCCGACAACACACCACACTTTGAGATAAGTATTTATACAACTTCAGACACTCCTGGGAAAAGCTGACAGATTCTCCAGCTGTGCCCTTTACCCAACCCATATGGTAGTAATCCCTGCCACCACCCAGCTAATATCAGCTACTAAAAGGCCCTTAAAAGGGTGTCCAATTATTACTGTGCAACATTATCCAATGGTAATGTGACTACTCAGTCTAGGCTTATTGGAAGGGCTTGGACAGTAAACTCTATAAATATATAATGTACTTTAATTTATCTCTACATACACCAGCCACAGATAGAAGGTTTTAAAATATTTAATAAATAATTAAAACAAGACAAAACTGCTATACCACAGAGATATCCAAGAGTTCAAAGATCACACAGAAACTTAAAATAATACAGTAGGACAGGTCTGATTTCAAAGAAAAATTCCTAATTAATCTTTACTAGCTTTAACTATTCCTACAAGAAATCACAGTGCTAAAACTTACATGTGAGCAAAGGGCAAAGTGCTGAGTTAGATGTCCAAAATCAAAATGCTCAGTCTCTTGTGAGAAATAGTATTTAAACATTACTAACAAACATGCCTGCTGGGTCCCTCCCAAATTACATCACGTTGACACTTAGGTTTTCCCAGGCATACAAACTGCATTATTTTATTTAGCAAACTAACACCTGCTCAGAAACCTACAACAATACAAGGTATTTCACATATACACTCTAGCAGAAACCAGAGCAATAAAGCACCTTCTACATATAAATAATGGTTAAACTTTAGCCTTAAAACAATGGGCATGAAACCTTCATCCAGACTCACTGGAGCCGAATTCTAACATGAAAGGGTCACAACATGCTTCATTGGGCCAGTAGAGTGGAACGTTGTCACATATTTTGCAGTTCCACATTTCTCAGTATTCTTTTACACTCAAGAAAACATGCCTGCATTTTACATTTATTTACAAATGCCAGAATTATATCACATTCTATTTGACTAGGCTGGCAGCCTTCACCTGTCTCTCCCCAATCGCCACCCCCCCCCCCCCGGGGAACTCAAGCTATTTTTTCAAGTCCCCCTTGAGAAACGTCACTAGAGTGTGTTTGGTCTATCTGGGTGTACCTCACCCCATTCCCTGTCTTGACAGCCCATCTGTATTGGCATTGCTAATCCCACTACGGTGCTGCACTGAAATATCTTATGCTTGCAACCCCAGGCTCCATCTTAGCAACTTGGCATTTTGCTGCCTGGCTCTGTTTAACCATGTTAGAGGGTTGTGATCTGTCATCAGTGAATTTTCTTCCATACAGATAAGGCTGAAGTTTTTGTAGTGCCCACACTATGGCTAGACATTCCTTTTCTACCGCTGCATAGCATTCCTCCCTGGGTTGGAGCCTACGACTGAGAAACTACTGGGTGCTCTTCTCCCTCTGAAGAAATCTGGCTAAGTACAGCCCCCACCCCAAAGTTTAAAGCATGCACCTGCACAACAAATTCTTTGCTATAGTCTGGACTGGCTAACACAGGGGGTCCTCCCAAAGCTTCCTTAAGCTTCTGAAATGCCTGCGCACATGCTGGGGTCCACACTACCTTATCTGGTCTGTTCTTTCTGGTCAAGTCTGTGACGGGAGCAGCCATGGTACTATAATTGGGAATGAACTTTCTGTAGTACCCTGCTATCCCTAAGAATGCCCTCACCTGCTTTTTGGCAACAGGTGCAGGCCATGCCTAAATAGCTTCCACTTTGCCAGGTTTTGGCCTTATCTTACCACTCCCCACTCTATGTCCTAGGTAGGAGACCTATGCCATACCCACCTGACATTTGCCCGGCGCAATGGTCAACTCTGCCCTCTGTAGTCTGCTCAGCACTTGACATGCTAAAGGTGCTCTAGCCAGGAATGGCTGTAGATGGCAATATCATCTAGGTAAGCAAGGGCAAACCCTCCTGCTAGGATGTGATCTACCTGCCTCTGGAAAGTCACTGTGGCATTCTTCAGCCAAAAGGGCATCTTTGTGAACTCATAAGCCAAAAGGAGTCACAAAGGCTGACTTCTCTCTAGCACCGGAGTCAAGGGCACCTGCCAGTAACCCTTGGTAAGATCAATGGTTGTAGGATACTTAGCCCCACCCAACTGCTCTAGGGCCTCATCTGTCCTAGGCATGGAGTAAGCATCTGCCTCTGTGCAACTAATTTCCTGTAATCCACACAACCTGGTGCTGCCATCCTTCTTTGGCACCAGTACCACTGGGGAGGCCCAGGGACTGTTGGGACTCCTGAATCACCCCTAGTTCCAACATCTCCTGTACCTCCTCAATCACCCCTAGTTCCAACATCTCCTGTACTTCCTCCCTCAGAGTCTGTTTGACTCTCACAGATACCCTATAAGGGGCCTGCCTGATAGGCCTTTGGGGTCCTGTATCCACCTGATGCTGCACCAGGTGGGTGCACCCTGGATTCCCAGTGAACACTTCCCCAAATTCCTGCAACACTGCTCGGATTTCTCGAACCTGGGTAGGAGACAGCTGCTGGGACACTGCTACCTCTTCCACCGAGGTGTCAGCCTGAGCCACACTGAGGAGATCAGTCACAAGATCTCTCTCAGACTCCTCCTGCAATCCACTGCAAATGCTCAGCACAAGGGCCTTTCTATCATGGTACGGTTTCAAGTTAACATGGTACAATTTGTGCCCCTGCCGTCTGCCTGGCACTTCCACCATGTAAACATCACTTACCTTTTTTGCCACCTTGTAGGGTCCCTCCCAAGCTGCTTGCAACTTTTTGTCTGACAGAATGAGAACCATCACCTGCTGCCCTACAGCATACACTCTAGTTATAGCATTCCTGTCATACCACATCGTTTTCTGTTATTGGTCTTCTGCCAGGTTCACCTGGGCCAAGCCCATGAGTTCCCAGAGCCTTGTCCTGAGGTTTAGGACGTATGCCACAACAGACTCCTTGTGAAACTCACACTCACCTTCCCACTCGGCTCAAATTAAATCCAGAGGTCCCCTCACCCTATGCCCATACAGCAACACAAAGGGTGAAAAACCTGTGGATTCCTGGGGAACCTCTCTGTAAGCAAACAGATGGGGCAAATATTTGTCCCACTCCCTCTTAAACTGATCTGCAAATGCCCATAACATGGACTTGATTGTAAAGTTTAACCTCTCAACACGAACATTAGTCTGGGGAATGGTAGGGGGTGGTCTTCATATGCTTCACCCCACAGGACTTCTACAGACAAGCCAGCAGGTCTGACATAAAATTGGCACCTCTGTCAGACAGTATTTCCTTTGGGAAACCTACCCTGCTGAAAATCTCTAGCAAAGCATTTGCCACCTTCTCGGCCTCAATGGAGGACAAAACCACTGCCTCAGGGTATCGTGTAGCATAATCTACAATCACTAGGATATACTTTTTCCCTGTGGAACTTGGGGTACTCAGAGGACCCACAATATCCATAGCTACCCTCTGAAATGGCTCCTCAATCACAGGCAAAGGCATCAAAGGAGCTCTCACCTTGTCTCCTGCTTCGCCCACCATTTGGCACTGCTCACAGGTCCTGCAGTACCCTGTTACATCTTTGGAAATTTCAGGCCAATAGACGTTTAGCATAATACGCCTCTTTGTACGTTTTAGGCCCATAAAACCTGCAAAGGGAATATCATGGGCTATGGCTACAAGCACCAGACGGTAAGCTTTAGGAACTACCAACTGCTGTACTCTCACCTTCTAGACCTCCCTCAGGGGTCCAACTCTCTGTACAGTAACCCTTTGTTCCAGTATACATATTCTCCCTTCCCTTGAGAATCGGGTGCCTCCCTAGCTACCTGCCTCAGGCCTTGCAATGTAGGGTCTGAGAGCTGAGTCTGTCAACTCCCTCCTTGTAACCCTTCCCAGCTCCCCTTCCACAGGATGTCTGGCATCCTCTTGACAGTGGTGCCCGACAGCCTGGGTGCTACTACTCACCTCTACCTTTGCAGTTACCCTGTCCAAGGGAACATCAGTACCCACAAGCAGCTGTAGCTCACATTCAGTCTCACTGTTACAGAGCATAGCAAACTCCCTGAAGTAACCACCTCAGCAGCCCTGGCTGCAAGTATGCAGTCTGTCTGGGTCTCCCCCATGCTACCAGATCCACATGCTTCTAGCCTCACTGTGTGTAACCGCATAAGTACATAGCACTGCCTCATCCAAATCCTTCCCTCTCAGGACATCTGCAGGATGCTAGTTCCATGCCCCGGTTGTCTCAAGACAACCCACTATTGGCATTTTGTCTTTCCTACTTACTGGCTCTTTCACCTTTTGTTCCCCACCTTGCCTCTGTGGAAATCTGTATGCCACATGACCCCACTGGTTGCATTCAAAACATTTAACCCTAGCTCCTGGACGTATACCTGGACTAGTGTCTTCCCCTGCTACTGGTGGATTCTGTTGGGGCAGTCTGTGCTGCCCATGGGTTCCTTTAGACCCATGAGCAGTACTAGGGGTCCCTTTCCTGTGCAGGGCTGCCCTTCTTGCTAGGTACAGGTCTCCCTTCTTCCCCAACTCCTCTGAAGTAGCACACTATCATCTAACCAGATCCTCATGTCCTCAGGCAAAGTGCTAAGGGCTTGTTCCCTCACCAAAAGGTCTGCCAGCCCTTCAAAAGTGGTGACCTGACATCCACTCGCCCAGCTATGAAAAGTGCTCAGTTCAACATATTCACATACATTTTCATCTGCCTTGAGTCTACACTCAAAACTTTTTTCCTATACATTTCAGGTGTTAGCTTAAAACATTCTAATAAATGTCTTTTTACAGCAGTATAATCAAAACGGTCAGTGTCATGCATTTTTGCTAAAGTTGCCACAGCTTTACCATGGAGTAAGGGGGCCAGAAACTGTACCCAGAGCCCTTGGTCAACTTCATACTGTTTACATTCCTGCTCAAACATATGAATGGAGCTATCAAAATGATCCCAGTTTAAATTGTGGAAGAAATTTACCGACCTTTTGTGCTTCTGGAGTCCGGTTACTCCCCTCCCCATTAACTCCATGACTCTGGCGAAGAGTCAACATCTCCCTCTCATGCCTCCTCTGCCATTTGTTTTCTTCAGCTTCTAGGCTCCTCATTCTCAGCTGCTTCTAGTTCCAAACACCTGGCCTCCAACTCAAGTCTCTTCAGCTCCAGCTGGATTTTTAGGTCCACTGCAGAAAGGTTGAGCTGTCCATTCTCCGAGAATATTGCATCTCCACTGTCAGTCTGATTGCCCTCCAGGCTGCTGTTTTCTGATGCAGCTGTAATCAATGCTGCAATCAGGTCTGCCTTAGTCAGGTTTCCATGCACCAGCCCCCTAGCCTGGCACATCTCTGCCAGCTGGCTCCTTGTCAGCTTTCCATACTCCTCTGCTGACATGCTGCCTGCTCACCCTAACACTAAGCTAACAAATGAAATAAAACAATTGTGATCTGAACACTGCATGTCTGTTTTAGAGTACAAAACACTTTGAGAGATCACTGTACATAAGCTACAGGAATTTGCTCTACCCACACCACTACAAGCCAATTAGTGTGTGAAGTAGATCCCACCACTGCCAACACATGACGGTCGTGCCCTGGCCCAGCAATCAAGGAGCCTCAATCTTCACCACTAACACCAGGGAGGTTGTCTCTGAGAAGAGGAAAGGATAACGAATATACACAGTGAAGTACAATTTCCCTTAGGTGCACACAGAGATCACAGTCAGTCTGGGGATGGTTGCTCCCTTGCTCACCAGGTCCCCAATAAGACTCCCCACTGGCACAGCTATAGGGTCCAGGTCTCAGCCCAGCTGGGCAAGCTAAAACTGTCAGTACCCTCTGTCCAATCGGTGCTTAGTGTCCCTGCCCAAGTAGCTGACAACACACACACACTTTGAGATAAGTATTTATACAACTTCACAGACACTCATGGGAAAAGCTGGAACAGATTCTCCAGCTGTGCCCCTTTACCCTGACCATAAGGCAGTAATCCCTGCCACCACCCAGCTAATATCATGGGCGCCCGGAGCTGACGTTAGTACGTAGTAGTACTTAAGCGCATGACCGACGCCATATCCTCAGTCTTTCTTGCAGCGTGGTCCGAAGCAGAAGCAGCGTTTGCAAGTGCCGTTCGGTGTTCTGAAATTTTCAGTTTGAGTTTCAGACCGAAGACCAGTTGGGCTAAGTACCCCGTTGGGGAAAATTTTTGTCTTTTCTTGCCTCAGTTAATCCGGATGTCAGAAAAAGTTAATTGTATTTCTTGTGGGAAACAGATACCTCATAGGGACTATCATTCTCTCTGTATTCCTTGCTTAGGGCCTGAACACGACGTAGTGGTGTCGCTTTCGCTAGATTTAATAAGCGCACCATTAAACGCAGATTAGACTGTGCCAGGCTTGTTTTCGTAAGCGGTTTAACTACAACATGCCGCCGGATCCTCGCCCGCTACCGCAAAAAGCAAAAGATAAATCCTTAAGGTCTAAACCGGAGGAGTCGTCCATTGCGGACGCCGGTTCTATGGAATCTACGGTTGAATCTGTGGATCAAGCCGAAGTCTCGGCTGAATCCCTGGGGGAACCTTTACTTTTGCAGGAGTTGGCCTCTCAGGAGTTAGGTCAGGCCGAGGGTGCTTCTCAAGTTACTGTGGTTCCTTCCTTACAAAAGGTTATTAGGCCTTCTACTTCAGTCACTAAAGGCCCTGCTAAGGCTAGACCTGGTATTTCTGGTACGGGCCACAGCCCTGGTTCTTCGGGCTCTGTTCCCAAAAAGCATATGTTGAAAATGGCAGAAGATTTGATTACCTTGATCAGGGGTTCTATGCCCCCTCCAGAGAAGAGGCCTAGGGTGGAGACAGATTTAGAGGGAATGGAACATTCCTCAGATTACTCTGAGTCCTCAGCTGAGGATATTCAGGATTTTCCTCCCTATTCTGATTCGGATGCAGAGGATTCCTGTCCTTCTGCTTCACCTCCAGAGGATTTTTCCCTTTCTGAAACCTTGCATTCCATGAGGGAGCATTTCAAGTGGGAAGGTCAGGATTTTTCAGATTCTCGTAAGAGGCTTAGGGAATTTTTGTTTTTGCCACAACATAGACCTTTGGCTATTCCCCCTGTTTTAGATGTTGTTCAGGATGTTTTTCTGAAGCTTCCCTTAATCCTGATTCTTTACCCCCTGCCCCTGTCAAGCCAGACAGGTATTACAGAGTTCCAGAGGCACATAAATATTTGTATAAGAGCCCTAGAGCTGACCCGGAAACTATTATTCAAGGGCCTAAGGGTGTCAGGGCTTCTGTGGTTAAGAATCCGGTTCCTTTGGATAAAGATTCTAGAGCGTTGGATAGGTGGGGTAAAAAAGTGTACACCTCTTCTACGTTAGCTATGAGGGCTTTAAATTGCCAATTCCATATGCTGAAGTATCAGAACTTTCTGTTAGGTCAATTGAAATCTAAGGTAGATGCTTTATCTGAGGGTATAGAGTGTAAGGAATTGCAGGACTTGGTTCATGCTTCAGATCAAGTTGGTAAACATGCCTTGCAGTGTGGCTTCGATGCCCTTCAGGCTTCTTCCAGGGTAGCTGCTACTGGTTCAGTTATTCGTAGACATGCCTGGCTTAATGATCAAAATTTGTCAGAGCATGTTAAAGCTCGGATTTTGGATGCCCCCCTTCAATCGGAAGTTCTTTTAGGTTCCCCTGTGGAATCAGTTTTGAAAAAGATGGAAGACAAAGCTAAAA
>NC_056736.1:391159403-391169403 GCF_019279795.1 Protopterus annectens
GGTCACAAAGGCTGACTTCTCTCCTAGCACCGGAGTCAAGGGCACCTGCCAGTAACCCTATGGTAAGATCAATGGTTGTAGGATACTAGCCCACCCAACTGCTCTGAGGACATTTCATTTGTCCCTAGGTGGCATGGAGGCAAGCATCTGCCCTGTGCAACTAATTTCCTGTAACCATACACAACCCAGTGCTGCCATCCTTTCTTTGGCACTAGTGATACCACTGGGAGGCCTGCAGGATGACTGTTGGGACTCCTGAATCACCTCTAGTTCCAACATCTCCCAAAATTCTCCTCAATCACCCCTAGTTCCAACACTCCTGTACTTCCTCTCCTCAGAGGTCTGCCGTTGACTCTCCACAGGTGCACTTATAAGGGCCTGCCTGATAGGGCCTTTGGGTCCTGTATCCACCTGATGCACTGCACCAGGTGGGTGCACCCTGATTCCCAGTGAACACTTCCCAAATTCCTGCAACACTGCCTTTCGATTTCTCGAACCTGGGTGCGGAGACAGCTGCTGGGACGCTCATACCTCTTTCCACCGAGGGCGTCAGCCTGAGCCACACTGAGGAGATCAGTCACAAGATCTCTCTCTCAGACGACTCCTGCAATCCACTGCAAATGCTCAAAGCACAAGGCCTTTCTATCATGGCATTTGCTCTGCCAAGTTAACCATGGCACACTTGTGCCCCACGCCTGGCCTGCCTGGCACTCTCCACCATGCTAAAATATCACGCACCTTTTTGCCACCTTGCAGGAGGTCCCTCCCAAGCTGCTTGCAACTTTTTTCTGACAGAATGAGAACCATCACCTGCTGCCCCATGTTGCTGGGCTAATTTCGAGTTACAGGCATTCCTGTCACATACCCACATCGCTTTCATTATTGGTCTTCGCCCGCTAGGTTCACCTGGAGCTGCCCACTTGAGTTCCAGAGCCTTGTCCTGAGGTTTAGGGACGTATTGCCACAACAGACTCCTTGTGGAAACTCTCACACTCACCTTCCCACCCTTTCGGCTCAAATTAAATCTAGAGGTCCCTCACCACTATGCCCACTTACAGCAACACAAAGGGTGAAAACACCTGTGGATTCCTGTAACTCTCTGGCAGAAAGCAAAACAGATGGGGTAAATATTTGTCCCGTCACTCCCTCAAACTGATTCGGCAAATGCCCATAATTATGGACTCTGATTGTAAAGAGTTTAACCTCTCAAATACTTAACATTAGTCCTGGGGACGGTAGGTGGTCTCTACATGCTTCACCCCACAGGACTTCTACAGACAAGCCAGCAGGATCCTGACAGCCGCAAATTGGCACCTCTGTCATGGACAGTATTTTGCTTGGAAACCCACCCTGCTTGAAAATCTCAGCAAAGCATTTGGCTAATCTTCTCAGCCTTCAATGGAGGACAAAGCCACTGCTCTTGTGTGGGTATCATGGGCAGCATAATCCTACAATCAATTAGGATATACTCTTTTCCTGTGGAACCTTTGGGTACCCAGAGGACCCATAATATCCATAGCTACTCCTCTAAGGAAATGAAACTCCTCAATCACGAGGCAGTGCTGCATCAAAGGAGCTCTCACCTTGTCTCCCTGCTTCGCCCACCATTTGGCACTGCTCACAGGTCCTGCAGTACGAATTTACCTGTTTACATCTTTTGGAAATTTCAGGACCCAATAGACGCGTTTAGCATAGTCACGCCTTTGTGCTTTAATGGCCCATAAACCTGCAAAGGGAATATCATGGAGCTATGGCTACAAGCACCAAGACGGTAAGTTTTAGGAACTACCAACTTTCGCTGTACTCCTCACCTTCTAGACTCCTCTCTAGGGTCCAACTCTCTGTGCAATTGTGCAACCCTTTTGTTCCAGGTATACACCATTCTCCTCCTTCGCGAGAATCGGGTGCCTCCCTAGCTACCTGCACCTCAGGCCCCTTGCAATGTAGGGGGTCTGAGAGCTGAGTCTGTCAACCCTCCTTGTAACCCTTCCCAGCTCCCTTCCACAGGATGTCTGGCATCCTCTTGACTTGATGGTGCCCGACAGCCTGGGTGCTACTAATTTTCACCTCTACCTTGCAGTTACCCTGTCCAAGGGAACATCGAGGTACCCACAAGCAGCTGTAGCTCTGGCATTCAGTCTCACTCTTGCTACAGGAGCATAGTGAAACTCCTGAAGTGAACTAATTTCTAGCAGCCCTGGCTGCAGAGTCACGATCAGTCCGGGTCTGCCTCCCCATTGCTACCAGATCCACATGCCTAGGCCTCACTGTGTAACTCGACAAGTACGGTAGCACTGCGCTCTCATCTCGTAAATCCTTCCCTCCCAGGACATCTGCAGGATGCTAGTTCCATGTTCCCGGTTGTCTCGGAAGGACGAACCCCACTATTGGCATTTTGTCTTTCCTACTACTGGCTCTTCACCTTTGTCTCACCTTGCACTCTGTGGGGGAAATCTGTATGCCACCTTGACCCCACTGGTTGCATTCAAAACATTTAACCCTAGCTCCTGGGCGTGTATACCTGACTCAGTGTCTTCCCTGCACTACTGGTGGATTCTGTTGGGAGCAGTCTGTGCTTGCCCATGGGTCTTTAGACACTGGGCCTGAGCAGCGAGCACTAGGGGTCCCTTTCCTGTGCAGGGCTGCCCTTCTTGCTTGCAGGTACAGGTCTCCCTTCTTCCCCAACTCCTCTTGAAGTAGCACACTATCACTTCAACCAGATCACCTCATGTCAATCGGGCAAAGTGCTAAGGGCTTGTCCCTCACCAAAAGGTCTGCCAGCCTTCAAAAGTGGTGACCTGACATCCACTCACCCAGCTATGATAATAAGTGCTCTCAGTTCAATATATTCAATAGTTACATTTTCATCTGCCTTGAGTCTACACCTTTCAAAACTTTTCCTATACATTTCAGGTGTTAGCTTTTAAAACATTCTAATAAATGTCTTTTTACAGCAGTATAATCAAAACGGTCAGTGTCATGCATTTTGCTAAAGTTGCGCCAAAGCTTTTACCATGGAGTAGGGGGCCAGAAACTGTACCCAGAGTCTCTTGGTCAACTTCATACTGTTTACATTCCTGCTCAAACATAAGGAATGGAGCTATCAAAATGATCCCAGTTTAAATTGTGGAAGAAATTTACTGACCTTTTTGTGCTTCTGAGTCCGGGTTACTCCTCCCATTAACTCCATGACTCTGGCGAAGAGTCAACATTCTCCTTCTCTATGCCTCCTCTGCCATTTGTTTTCTTCAGCCTAGGCTCCCTCATTCTCAGCTGCTTCTAGTTCCAAACACCTGGCCTCCAACTCTCAGTCTCTTCAGCTCCAGCTGGATTTTTAGGTCCACTGCAGAAAGGTTGAGCTGTCCATTCTCCTGAGAATATTGCATCTCCACTGTCAGTCTCGATTGCCCCTCCAGACAAGTTGCTGTTTTCTGATGCAGCTGTAATCAATGCTGCAATCAGGTCTGCCTTAGTCAGGTATCCATGCACCAGCCCCCTAGCCTGGCACATCTCTGCCAGCTGGCTCCTTGTCAGCTTTCCATACTCCTCTGCTGACATGCTGCCTGCTCACCCTAACACTAAGTTAACAAATGAAATAAAACAATTGTGATCTGAACTCCGAGTATACACTGCATGTCTGTTTTAGAGTACAAAACACTTTGAGAGATCACTGTACATAAGCTACAGGAATTTGCTCTACCCACACCACTACAAGCCAATTAGTGTGTGAAGTAGATCCCACCACTGCCAACACATGACAGTCGTGCCCTGGCCCAGCAATCAAGGAGCCTCAATCTTCACCACTAACACCAGGGAGGTTGTCTCTGAGAAGAGGAAAGGATAACGAATATACACAGGCAGAAGCACAATTTCCCTTAGGTGTACACAGAGATCAAGCAGTCAGTCTGGGGATGTGGTTGCTCCCTTGCTCACCAGGTCCCCAATAAGACTCCCCACTGGCACGGTTCTATGGAATCTACGGCTGAATCCCAGGGGGAACCTTTACTTTTGCAGGAGTTGGCCTCTCAGAGGAGTTAGGTCAGGCCGAGAGGTGCTTCTCAAGTTACTGTGGTTCCTTCCTTACAAAGAGGTTAATTGGCTAGCCTTCTACTTCAGTCACTAAAGGCCCTGCTAAGGCTAGACCACCTGGTGGCTCTTGGTACGATGGCCACATTCCTGGTTCTTCGGACTCCTGTTCCCAAAAAGCATATGTTGAAAATGGCAGACCATTTGATTACCTTGCTCAGGCGTTCTATGCCCCCTCCAGAGAAGAGCCCCAGGGTGGAGACAGATTTAGAGGGAATGGCACATTACTCAGATTACTCTGAGTCCTCAGCTGAGGATATTCAGGATTTTCCTCCTATTCTGATTCGGATGCAGAGGATTCCTGTCCTTCTGCTTCACCTCCAGAGGATTTTTCCTTTCTGAAACCTTGTATCCCATGAGGGCGCATTTCAAGTGGGAAGGTCAGGATTTTCAGATTCTCGTGAAGAGGCTTAGGGAATTTTGTTTTTGCCACAACATAGACCTTAATGGCTATTCCTCTGTTTTAGATGTTGTTCAGGATGTTTTTTCTGAAGCTTCCCTTAATCCCCTGATTCTTACCCTAAGCCAGACAGGTATTACAGGAGTTCCAGAGGCACATATTTGTATAAGAGCCCTAGAGCTGACCCTCGAAAACTATTATTCAAGGGCCCAAGGGTATCAGGGCTTCTGTGGTTAAGAATCCGTCCTTTGGATAAAGATTCTAGAGCGTTGATAGGTGGGGTAAAAAAAAGTGTACACACCTCTTTCTACGTTAGCTATGTGTGGGGCTTTAAATTGCCAATTCCATATGCTGGAAGTATCAGAACTTTCTGTTAGGTCAATTGCTGAAATCTAAGGTAGATGCTTTATCTGAGGGTATAGAGTGTAAGGAATTGCAGGACTTGGTTCATGCTTCAGAGATCAAGTTGGTAAACATGCCTTGCAGTGTGGCTTGATGCCCTTCTACTTTCAGGCTTCTTTCCAGGGGTAGCTGCTACTGGTTCAGCGTTGTTATCTGTGAGACATGCCTGGCTTAAGGATCAAAATTGTCAGGAGCATGTTAAAGCTCGGATTTTGGATGCCTCTTCAATCGGAAGTTCTTTTGGTTCCTGTGGAGTCAGTTTTTGAAAAAGATGGAAGACAAAGCCAAGTCTATGCAGACAGTTAAGGAATTTTGTGCAAGTGCAGCCCCCAAGTTTTTAGCAGGAATTGGCCTTCAAGAGGATGGTCTTACCCTTCTTCAGATTTTCAGTCTAAGGGCAGGTCCTGAAGACGTGGTAGGGGCAGTGGGCTCCCGCTGGGGTCTTTCAGGACCTAGGGATCAGAGTTCTCCGCACAATCTTCTGGTGAGGGCAGGGGCTGTCAGCCTTCAAATGAAAACAGACCCAATGACCTGTATCTCCAGCTGCCGATCCTTCCTTCTGGCAGTCCTCTAGGAGGAAAGTTGGCATTTTTCAAACAAAAATTGGCATTTGGTCACCCAGGACAAATGGGTGTTGGACTGCATAGTTTAAATCAAGGCTACAAGTTTTATTTTCACACTTTTCCCCCTTTCAAAGGCATGCCAGATTCCTCAGCAAAGGCGGGAGGCTCAAGAACAAATTTCTTTGCTTTTACAGATGAGGGCTATCCAGGTGGTACCGCCGTCAGAAGAAGGCCTAGGGTTTGCATTCGTCTTCCTTTTCCTAGTGCCAAAGAAAGGAAACACTTGGAGGCCAATTCTGGATTTGTCCATTCTCAATAAGTACCTAGACATTCCAAAGCTCAAGATGTTAACATTACAGCAACTTCTGCCTCTGCTAGGGAAAGATCACTGGATGGTAACTCTGGATCTCAAAGAGGCCTATCTTCACATTCCTATCAGGCCCAGCTGCAGGAGATTCCTGCTGCTGGCTGGCACTCCTCCTCATTATCAGTTCTCTGCATTGCCCTTTGGTTTATCTACTGCACGAGGGGTGTTCAAGCAAAGGTTCTGCATCCTGTAATAGCTTTCTTAAGACTGAGGGGAGTACAAATTTATCCTTATCTGGACGATTGCCTGATTCTTGCTCAGACAAAGACAAGTTACTTCAACAGCTACAGTATGTAATCGGCAAAGTTTTAAGGTGCCTAGGGTATTCTTGTGAAACGAAACAAAGTCCAGTCTAGTAAATTCTCCTCAGGACATGTAAGTTTCTGGTGTGAGACTGAATACAGCCTCTCAGATGGCTTTTTCTGACCCACAGGACAAACAAAGAACTCTTCATATCTATACTTCCAACAATTATCAGTACTGTCCAGGCTGACTGCAAGGGACAGTCCTTCAAACTTTGGGGTTCATGGTATCTTGCATTCTGGTACTTCCCAATGCCAAACTGCATAAGCACGGAAACTACAATGGTATCTCAAAAGTGTATGGACTCAACACTGCCACGATTTGGACTCTGTCATCTCGATAATACCTTGCATCCAGAAGGAATTTTTGTGGTAGGCACAGGAATGTCACCTAAACAAGGGATTCCTCTGTGACCCGACCAGAGTGCTTAGTCAGATCTTAAACGACCGGATGCCTCCCACCTGGCTTTGGGGAGCACACTTCAATGGGAAAATGGATTCAAAGACATTTGGCCTCCCAAAATCTACAAAGCATTTGCATATCAACATGAAGGAGATGTTAGCAGTCCAGTTTGCCCTGATGGCTTCTAAGGGCCTACTTTAACCAGGACAGGTGTGTTGATACAAACAGACAACACTACAGTCATGTGGTACATCAACAAGCAGGGGGGGAATTCCATTCTTATCCTCTTGCAGACAAGCTATGATATTGTGAGGAGACTGCTCTGGGTTTGCACATCACTCTTCAAGCACGGTTTCTGCCAGGAGCAGAGAACTCCTAGCAGATGTATTGAGCAGACAAATTGTGGATCCCTACGAGTGGAAATTGGATCCTCCGGGTATTTCATCAGTTGACAGTGGCTTGGGGAACTCCAGACACTAGATCTGTTCGCTTCCTCTAAATTTCCAACTACCAAAATTTTGCACAAAATGTTTCACCCAAAAGCTTGGAAAGTGGATGCTCTATCTTTCAGTTGGAACAACCTTCACGCTCTATGCTTTTCCTCCTCTGGGCTCTCCCCTTACCAAGGTTCTCTCTTGAAGGTCAGGCGGGACAAGCCTTGCATGATTTTAATAGCACCAGATTGGCCCAACAGCACTGGTATCCTCTGCTGAGGAGTTTGATTCAGGATCCTCCTTGGCCTTTGCCACAGCTTCCTCACTTGTTGTCCCAGTCAAGCAGTCATTTGCTCAATGTCAGGTGCAGTCCCTGCATCTAACGGCCCATGCGTATTCCTGTTTTAGAGCCCCTGGGTTCTCAGCTTCCTCAACAGGTTTTAGATGTCATTTTGAAGCTAGGCGGCCCAGCACTAGAAAAGTTTATGCTGGGATAAATGGAAGAGATTTTTTCTTGGAGCACAACAAAGGGCTTTTGATGTCTCGTACCTAATTTGAATTTTACACTGCAGTACCTTTTACTGAGTTACTAGACAAGGGTTTGTCATTTTCTTCTGTGAAAGTTCATGCTGCAGTCATTTCTGCTCACTATGATTGTGACCCTCCTTATTTTCTCACCCTTTGTTTAAGCAATTTCTTAGAGGGGCAAAAACATAAGACCCCAATGTAGAGCTCCTACTCCTTCCTGGGATCTCAATTTTGTGTTGGAGAAGCTTACTTTTGCTTCCTTGAACCTGCAGCTACGGCCTGAATTGAAGTTTCTATCATGGAAGACTGCCTTACTTGTTGGCTGCCATTACTTCTGCTATGAAGTTATGTATCTGAATTGCAGGCTCTCATGGCAGTTGAACCTTTTCTAATATTCCATAAGGATAGAGTTTCTTTGAGTACTAGCCCTACTTTCATGCCAAAAGTGATTTCTAATGTGGGCTTCTGAACCAGTTCATCCATTTGCCTACCTTTTTATGCTGATACCCAAAAATAAGGGGAAAAAAATCTTGCATTCTTTTGATGATATACTTACAGGCAGTTACGTTATTATTTGAGCAGAACTAAGGAGTTCAGACAGACTCATAACAGTTATTTGTTTCTTTTGCTTTGGGTTCTACTAAGGGAAAGCTGTTTTTGCTAAGCACTATTTCAAAGGGGATTGGTAAATTGTATTTTTTGTTTATTCTCATCATGGGAAGGATGTTCCTGCTGGGATTAGACCTCATTCCACTAGGGCTACTGCCAATTTCTACTGCTTTTGAGGGTGTAGCTACTAAGGATATTTTGAAGCAGCTACTTCGAGTTCAGTTCATGCACTTTTACTAAACATTACCATCTTCCTCTTTCTCCAAGTCCAGGGCTGGGTTTGTCAACTGCAGTCTTATAGGGCATGTTAGCAGTGCCCTAATGCTTTTCAGTTTGCCAGCCTCCCTTTTCCTTTGCTTTCTTTGGGATTCTACCCACAGGTTATGACTGCAGCAATGTGACGGGCGAAGAACATAGTACAGTTTTGTACCTACCATAAATGTAGATGTTCGAGGATCCACATTGCTGCAATCCTATTTTCCCTCCCTCCTTCCCCTTTGGTTTGGGGTGTGTGGTTGTTGTTTGTTGTTATTGTTCCTTGGGGATAATTAGTATTTTCTCCTTGTGGCTCTGGCCTTTTCCTTTTTAAGGTGCCTCTGACATCTGGGGCAAGAAAGAGCTGAGGATATGGCGCCTGTCATGCGCTACATTATTACCACTACATACTGACGTGCCGGCCCGGGCGCCCATGACCGACGCCAGCCTAACTCTTTGCAGTGCCTTCGGCCGACAGAGGACAGCGGACTACCCACAGGTTATGACTGCAGCAATGTGGATCCTCGAACATCTACATTTATGGTAGGTACAAAACTGTACTATACTAATAATAGTATCAAAGTGTACAAAGTACAAAAAGGGGGAAAACAAGGGCAACAGCAAAAATAGAAGCAGAAAAACAAGACAGAGAAAGGAGTTATACAGTTAGTTTTCACTTACTGAGACTAATATCTAAAGAAACAGATTTGTACTTAAACACGACTCAAGACAGATGGTAAACCACATCCAATAGCTAGAAGCAGCAAGAGAGATCTGAGGTAATTTGGTAGGTGCACTGTGGGTAAGGAAGAAGCTTGAGAGATTTGGTGGCTGTGAGCTTTAGCAACAGATCAGATCCAAACCCATTTGCTAAGCATAGAATGTAGATTGACATCAGATTGATTGCTTCTAACACTTCCTTTAGGTCTCTCAAAGTCATGGACAGGAGGGAGGATGGGAAGTTGAAGAATGAAAATGGACAACACAGATGGAACGTTATACTGAGTCCATAACTTCTTTATCTGATGCTGTCATTTTCATTCGTTCCTCAATTAATGGGACAGAGTCCCCAGCTACGGTAACCTTGGGTGGCCCTCATGGAAGGATGTTCTGGAGCCCTGAGGAACCAAAGGCAGCTCTATTTCTGGAAATAATGTCCAATTTGGAATGCGCAAAAAAATACTAGTAAACCAATATTTTCAATAGAAGCTCTAGCCCAAAAGGCTGTCAATGTAGACATTGACCTGGCTGAATGGGCTTTTGGTTGTCTTGGTAAGGTTATACCTTTCCAGGAATTAACATAGGAAATACAATCCGTTATCCATTTAACCAGTGCAGTTGCTTGAAACTGGTCTTTCCAATCTTTTACTAGTGAGAGACAAATAACTGATAAGTTTTTTCTAAATTCCTTGGTCCTGTGAAGGTACAAACTAAGTTATCCATGTGCGTCAAGATAAAGGTTGCATTCTCCTTTGTTTTCAAATATGGAGAAGAAACTTGTAAATTGATGACTTGGTTGATACTTGTTTCAGAGATAACTTTTGGTAAGAAAAGATTTTTGTGCAAAGTAACCCTGTCCTTGAGGATTGTCAAATACGGTGGTTTGGAATACTGTGCTTGGAGTTCAGAGACTCATCTTGCAGAAGTTATA